>NC_079170.1:6979870-7067370 GCF_947568905.1 Ostrea edulis | reverse complement strand
TGGCCCCCGGGGATCGGATGGGGCCACAATAGGGGGTCAAAGTTTTTTGTTTTGTTTTTTTTTTTGTTATTTGGTTTTTTGTTGTTGTTTTTTTTTCCGTTTTTTTTTTTCTTTTGATATAGTGCAGATTCAAGTTTGTTAAAATCATGGACCCCGAGGATTGGATGGGGCCTCAAGGGGGGCCTCAAAGTTTTACATACAAATTTATAGGAAAAATCTTTTAAAATTTTCTTCTCAAGAACCACTGAGCCAGAAAAGCTGAGGTTTATATGAAAGCTTCCTGATATAGTGTAGATTATAAATTGTTAAGATCATGGCCCCCGGGGGTCGGATGGGGCCACAATAGGGGATCAAAGTTTTACATACAAATATATAGGAAAAATCTTTAAAAATCTTCTTCCCAGAACCACTAAACCAGAAAAGCTGAGACTTATATGAAAGCTTTCAGATATAGTGCAGATTCAGGTTTGTTAAAATCATGCCCCCCTGGAGTAGGATGGGGCCACAATAGGGGATCAAAGTTTTACATACAAATATATAGGGAAAATCTTTAAAAATCTTCTTCTCAAGAACCATTGGGCCAAAGAAGTTCACATTTACATGAAAGCTTTCTGACATAGTGTAGATTCAGGTTTGCAAAAACCATGGCCTCCAGGGGTAGGTTTGGGGCCATAATAGGGACTACGGTTTTACATGGAAATAGATATGGAAAATCTTCTGATATGGACCAAGGTGACTTAGGTGAGCGATGTGGCCCATGGGCCTCTTGTTGTATTTGGAGACCATTTGTTCAATGCTCTCTCTCTCTCTCTCTCTCTCTCTCTCTCTCTCTCTCTCTCTCTCTCTCTCCATTGAAAATTAGTAGGATTTCGGATGTGTACAACAGATAATATTCTTTGAAATTAGATGATTAAATGATAAAAGTTGTGGTGATTGACGTAGCTTAAATTACAAGTATACACACAGAATTTTGGACAGTGACATTATTGACTTTGAAAACCAACTGGAATCCAAATCTTTATTCAATTTTTTTTTAAATTGCAAGTTTTTTAAGTAACAGAGTCACTCAGTGACCTACTGTCGTTGGTCTTCGTCCGTCGTCGTGCGTCGTCATCTTCGCTAGCCAAGGGTTTTCTGTCCACGCCGCTCCCTGTTTTAGGAGGCAAAACATTGATGTAGAATTTGGCCATAATGACGATGTGTTATATTCATTCTTCATTATAATTAAAACAGTGCCTGAAACTGAAATATTTTGAAAGCACTTATAGATACTACCGGGATTAGTCACATTTTTTTTTTTTTGGATTGAACTTCTCGGAATTTAACACATGTATCTACATTAAATTAAAATAAAATGCTTATGGAATTATGATTAGAACTCATAGCTGTATTTAATGTAGGAACTTTTCTTTTTTAAGCGGACCGTCCAAGCATTGTCCGACATGCCTCTGACGAGGACGAGAGCTACGTCCTGACAGATTTCCCATATGTCAATACACCAATGGTTATAGTCGGGAATTCGGACAGCCCCCCGGACAGCACCGAAGTTGCGGACAGCACCGAAGTTCCGGCCAAACCACCACCGACGTATGAAGATGTGATGCAATTTTCGGATGAATGATGGAATATATTTTCATAGTCTTGTATGTATATTTGCAGTTCCGGGGAATTATTGCATTTGAACAATTTTTTTTCCCCAGAGATACTAGTACATGTATATACTGTGTACGGGAAATGTGTAATACATATATATTATTACTACAGTAACTTGATCCGAAGAGTCGGATCACGTCGAGTTGACAGGCGCGGATCATCAGATCACACGAGACGCGAAGCGTTGAGTTTGATCTGATGATCCGCGCCTGTCAACGAGACGTGATCCAACTCTTCGGATCAAGTTACTGTAGTAATGATAAATTTATTATATACCCCCTATGCATTTTTAAATCCACATTTATATGATACTAAATGTAATCCAACTTATCAAAAATACAGACATACAGTGAAATTATGTTTTGTGTATACATTTTTGTTTGTGACGCGGCCAATATTTTAAGTAAAAAACGTTGCGTTGATGCATTGTGACAGCATCAGTTTCAGAGGATACTGATCATTCTCTCACCAGAGGGCGCGCTACGCAAGCTTCGCGTTGTGGAGCGTAGCGTAACGCCCTCTGGTGAGAGATTGGGATACTGATACGGAATCAGAAAACCACAGTGTGGTGATCCGGAAAACCGGATATTTAATACGCTGTGAAATCCACAGTATCAAAGAACGATACATTGGTGGGTATATAATAATGTATTTATATATGTATATATAATTATTTATCTGCAATGAAAAGGTGGATTTCGAATCTACCTATCATTCAGGTTAACTACCCAATAAACTAGCCATTGTGAATTTCAGGTTATTAAGAATCATTACTTCTAGTCAGAAAATGAGGATTTTTTCAACATTTATAATTTAATCCTTATTCTTGAATCACAGAGTTAAAAGTAAGGTTTTTGCAAAGACAATTTATTTCTCGGTTGATGCTCATTAATTGTATTTAAACTCACGTGGCAATACAGGAACAGTAGGTCATGATTTAAGCGTTTAATTTGCACAATGTGTAAATCTGGTGTATCAGAGTTACAAGCACAGGGGCTAAGCCCGTTTTGGGCCCAAACTCTATGATACCATAAATATAGTTATGGTATCACAGAGTTCGGGCCCAATACGGGCTTAGCCCCTGTGGTTACAAGGGGAATAAATATTACATATGGCGGCTACAGTACAACAGTTAAAAACTCTTAGCATTTTACCTGTAATATTTTAACAGCTTAAGTAAATTGATAGTAACGATATGATATCTGTACAGAATTTGTTCTGTTTTTCTGATTTGTTTGAATAGTAAAATAATATATGAAAATTGTACTTTTTATTACGGACCGGTGATTTTCCCAGTTTCTGTGGATAATTTACTTCGTTTTGTGAGGACTGTGTTGGGCTTCCTGGTCCGTTTCCTTTAACGCTTTTGATGCAAGTTGATTGTTTTCGAATTCACCCCCCCCCCCCTCCCCTAAATTGAATAGAATAACATAAAATTTACTGTAAGATTGCGTGTGCGACGTTGCGTCAAAGGACAAACTTCACACAAAACAAAATTTTAAAGTGAAAGTTTTTTTTTTTTCAATTTTCAGCTTTAAAAAAGAATAGGATGACTACAGATCGATGATTATGAAGTGTGTTTTTACAATAAGTCTACATCATGTATTCATTTGAGCGAGAACTACCCTCCAGTACAAATTCCTTATATTATATCTCTGACATTTTCCCCAAGTAAAATGCTTTACAGCTACATGTAATACGCAGTATGAATTTTTTATATATATCTATGCATAGAATTAGGTGCAATTGGGCATTTTTGAGACCTTATTGTTTTCGAGTCCATCATTATTATGTCTGAATAGTCTTCTTTTTTTTTTTTTTCCTTGATTTGAAGGACATTTTTTCTGCGGTAGAATTGGTGCAAGACAAGAGGAAATCGTGAAAGATGAATTACTGTATAAATTTGAAACTATGTATCCTGTTTCACGCTGATGGTTGGGTTTTTATAGCTAAATCTGCTGACGATTAATTGAACAATATGTAGTGAATGACTTTTGCAAATGCTGTACTGTTATACAATGGGGCCGGAATGATAGTGTTGATTTTTAAAATTCCTATGACAAAAATCTCGCTTATTGTATCACAACAATGAAATCAAAGAAAACGTAATCGAATTTTAAATGTTTATAGGTATCGTATTTTCACGACCGGGGTCATTTTTAAAGCATAAACAAGAAACATAACCCATTTTCATGTGAACAAACATAGAAATTCAAATATTGCGTTATCAGAAAAATCGGACAACAATTTTTTTTTCTACAATATTGCTATGTTAGCGTTACTGTATTGCTGTGATGTGTGGGGATATCAAACTTCTGATGTCATAGAACATGTGTATTTTTTTTTTCTTTCTAGTTTTAACTTAAAGGGGCATGGACACGATTTGGGTAAAAAAAAACAAAAAAACATACTTTGATGATATGATAGAATTTGATACATATAAGATTTAACAACAAACCTAAATCTCTTTTTAAGAATGGATGCAAAAATATATCTGAGAAATCTAAACTTATAATTTTGAAAACGAGACACGGCCCTGGTTAGGATTTCATGTTATTTAACTCAATTATCAACATGACGCCAAAATCGACTGCTTCAGTGAAAAAATATTTTACAACAAATTTTTTCAGGTCTGTCTTCTTTGTGCTTGCTCCCTAATTTTGAATGCCTTTGACATACTTTTTAGTTATTTTGTTTTCTCACCTTCGCACGTGGTTTCCTAGCTAATGACAAGCGTTTGTTTCTAGTCCTATGAAAAGCACGCGCATGTGTCTACAAACACGATATATGGAGCTGGATTTTATGTAAATTCAAAGTGTATCCTAGGTGAAAATATTTTAATTCACTTAAAAAAAATTATTTTTTCTCTAATGAATAAAAACTTTAATTGATCATAAACTGTGTCCCTGCCCCTTTACGGTGAATGAGGGCGTTTCCCTCGGTATGTCGATGATCTCATATTATTACTTTGTGTAAAAATGTTTTGTAAATGTAATGTAAGCGTGTAGAACTATTGAATGTCATTGTGATGAGAACGTTTCCAGTGTCTCTGTCGCTATTGTATAGAAATATAATTATGCATTCAAGGGTTTTAGCGCCCATAAGTTACTTTTTGTTGTATTTTATAAACGTATTTTTTCAATAAAATGTAATAATTATATTCGTATTTTCTATCATTTAATGTACATGAAAGGTGAAGATAACGAACAGTGATCAATCTCATAACACCTATAAAGGTGAAGATAACGAACAGTGATCAATCTCATAACTCCTATAAAGGTGAAGATAACGAACAGTGATCAATCTCATAACTCCTATAAAGGTGAAGATAACGATCAGTGATCAATCTCATAACTCCTATAAGCAATACATGTAGAGAGTCGGGCTAACATGGACCGCTGGACACAGCTAACATGCCTATGGTTGTTTTGTTTGTTACGTCAGATGGAGAATGTTTCACTCATATTGACACGTCACAAATTTAGACGTATCCGTAGCGCTCATGATCATAGCAAATTTAGACGTATCCGTAGCGCTCATGATCATAGCAAATTTAGACATCGGTAGCGCTCAGGATCATAGAAAATTTAGACGTATCAGTAGCGCTCAGGATCATAGACAATTTAGAGTACAGCGCTCAGGATCATAGCATTTAGGGTTAATTAATGTGCCAACGCCTGTCAAATCCAAAAGATCCGTGATTGCCCACGACATTGAACTCGCGACAACCCAATTAGGAAGAGAACAGTCCAACACTGAGCAACCGCGTATAACCTTAGATTTGTACCCATGCATGTATAGATAATTTAACTAATAAAAAATGGATATTTTATTGAACATTGATGTCGACGGCAAACAAAAACACAACTTTATGACATAGTTTTCTCGATTTGAGATACTCCGTCGTCAACGTCCTATATTTGTGTAGCAAAATTCTATTATCATCTACACTGTACATACGGTGTGTATGCCCCTAAACTGATTGAGAACATGTTCTGCATATGATCAAGATTTAATCGAGGCAGGCTACTGACAAATAAGTTGAGGTTTCAGGGGTTTAGAAAGTTTCTAATCTAATTTGCAAATACAAGTTATCACAAGGTCGAAAGCTGTCTGACGTGTTTAGGTAGTTCTTTTTGATTTTGACTACGGATTATTCCGTTTACCTCATATGGGGCTCATGGCCTGTGTGACCGGTCAACAGGGAATGTTTACTCCTCCCAAACACCTACTCCCACCTTTGATATGTTTAGGAGTCCCTTAATTTTATATCTTGATAGGATTGTTTTTAGATTGATCACTGTTCATTATTTTCACCTTTTCATCCGTACTCTCACATCTCGTGTATTAACGATAAAGCTTCATCAACAGAAAAATAAGACACCGAGCTTTGACCTTTTGTCTCCTTTGGCCATTGTGATCATTAATGTTAGATCGCCAAGTACTGGTTTCTTTATGCTTTGGTTTAATTTGAAAATACACAGCCTTCAAATACAATTTGAAATTGATTTTCTGAGTATGGGTTTTGGAGATAGTTTCTAAATGCGACAGATTAATTTTTCCGTATTTTTTGGGACGTGTATACCCTCCTAATGGAGAAACCACGTTGTTAAATAGGCTAAGCATAGACATAATACACTCGAAATCAATACCAGTAACTTCATTCAAAGTCGAAATTGAGGACGCCAATGGAGCCTCTAGCATCATGGACCTGGTCAACTTAGGCCTACCATACAATTTCATGGTAGACGTGCTTGCAGATGAAGGAACTTACAACTAGGGTCCCACCAAAGGCGGATGGGGATCGTTTAGCAAAGAAATCCCTACAGTGACTACCTGTGTTTGCTGTGTGCTGCCTGTGAGTGATGGATGCGAAACGCTAGCTGCTATATGTTGTTTTGCCTACCCCGCTACGATCTGAGAGTCTTCCAGCTAATACGCTGTTAGACAGACTTCTCGACTTTGAAAGTTTTTTGGCTCTTTGTCCTAAACAGGATGATCCTCGGGAGGACGATTACAGTAGACTTTCATCTTTGATACATTTATGTCGTCTGTTGATCAATCGCAAGGAAGTTACTACCGCGCATGCTCAGAAAATATCTTGTAGAAAAGATAAGGTCATTTTGGGACACATTATATGAAGTAGGGTTTTGCTAGGTTTACATGAGATTTTCTATTATTCGATCAAACAGCAATGTGAATCGGTCATTAGTGCATGAACTACTTACTTACTGACCGCTACGCCTATGGCATGTTAGCAGGGTACATGTAGCAACGAGGGTCATCCATTCCCGTCGATTTTTCGCTATTTTAGGGAGGGTATTCCAACTTTGTTTTAGTTGTTTTATTTCTACCTCCACTGTCCTCCACCAGGTAACTTGGCCTTCCTCTCTTTAGTTTTATTTCTACCACCACTGTCCTCCGCCAGGTAACTTGGCCTTCCTCTCTTTAGTTTTATTTCTACCTCCACTGTCCTAGGTCATGTGACTGGGCCTTCCTCTCTTTAGTTTTATTTCTACCTCCACTGTCCTCCGCCAGGTGACTGAGCCTTCCTCTCTTTAGTTTTCCCTCTGGTGTCATGGCCTTAATGTGTCCCCAATGCATGAAATGCACCAATGAAAAGACGCTTTTGAAGGATTTCAATTATTGGGTAATGTTTTTTCCATTGAATTTTCAAGTAAAGATTTGTGAATAATGCACACATAAAGATGGTTTCATGGGATATTTTTTGGTAAATATGGGGTGTGTTGTTTTTTTTTAATTTACCAATGTTAAAAATTTACAAATAGTTTACAAAATTCTATTACAAAGTATTTTGGGTATCCTATATGTCAGTAATGTTTTGGAAATCACTATGGCAGAGTTATTTTTCTTTTCCCATAATGCAATATTTAAAAACATAACATGATAGTTTACTCATATAAAGAAGACGAAAGTATTACACGAATGCCAACTGTACCCCGACTTCGTACAGACCAGGCCCGGAGGTTATAAACCTTTTACCGTAGTCATACTCAAACTCAATCATGTTTGTTTTGAGTACAACTCTGAGCAAGCTTTGAAACATACTCGAAAAGTCTTGAGCCTGTACTCCATTTGAGTGTGAGAATGGTTTTATAAAAGCTTTATAACCTTCGATTTTGAGTATGAGTGCACGGAGTTCGATTTTGAGTATGGAAACGTGCTCAAAAAAGTAATTTGTTCCAGATATTAAAAGATGTATAAGATAAGATAAGTTTTATTCCAATTTTGGGCCCAGAGGGTCTAACAGTAAGACAGTTTATAGAGAAGGAAATTCAAAAAGAAAGAAAGTTTACAACATATATGTACATACTTTAATAACAGGCCAATATATGTAGCAAGCGCCCGCCAATAGGGTAGGTGACTATTCTCCTTTTTTGACGAAGCATTGTCCCTTTATCTTAATAGAGAACGTTCGATTTATCAGCTGACCCCCCCCCCCCCCCCCCCCCCTCTACTTTGAGATTGAAGCATCCCATTTGCTTTCTATTTTCTAATATTCTTTAAAAATTTTCATTTTTGGTCTTGTCAAGAAGAATTTTCAGAGTCATGAAGTCAACTTCTTCTCCGACAGCCCCCAGACCCCCCCCCCCCCCTCCCCCGGAAAAATCAATGACACGTGTATATATAGTGTACACATCTTCATAGTTAATAATAATACAATTTATAACACTTTAATTAAAAGAAGATTTTTTATGTTGCTAGAAATTGTCTGCAGTCATTAGTGTATTATTTAAAGGTTTGAAAACCAGTTATGGTTCTACTGAAGTGGCTCCCCGCTGTCGGCCTTATCCGACACGCCTATGCTAAAGATCATGTAAAAATCACAAAAGAATATAACTTGTGTTTCCTTTATAGGTATTGCATGAACGTTAAGTTTATCAAATATTATAATACGTGACAAAACACACAAAGCGACTGAGGTTTTGTTTTTGTTTTTTATTATCCATACGTTTCTTTAAGAATACACAAATCTATAAAAAGAAGCTATTTTCAGGTTATAATCCCGGCTTAAATAGCATTTCGTAATGTACTTTAACACCGCCACCTACCGGGCAGGTATTATATACCAAATATGGCGAACAGGTAAACAACGAATTAACACCAGTGGGAGAGTTAATGAGGTGTTTTCGTGAGAGAAAAATTCGATCCGCCTACAAAACAGACAGATAACACAGGTAAACTTTATTACTTTTATCATTTTTTTCAAATTTAGTTCGATCTGCTGAGGTTTGCTGGTATTTACTAATGTACTTCACAATTTGAACTCCAACTGATCTAGAGGTGTTGTAAATACTACGTGGCGGATCAGTGTAGGCGGGGCGTTAATGCTATATCATTGAGCGGTACCGAAATCTTATGTAAACGCAATATTTCATTGATTTCGGCAATATAGTTTATCCTCTCTCTCTCTCTCTCTCTCTCTCTCTCTCTCTCTCTCTCTCGCCAACCAAACCTACTAAATGAGGAAGAGAATACACACGTTATACATATTATTCTAAAGGCAAAGAAGTGCTCTGTTAGGTATAGCTATAGGGATACCTATAAAAGTTTATCTAATACTCTCTTTTGAATTATGAAAAAAGGGGGTTTTGAGAGAGAATATTTGTAAGGACATGTCCTCACACCACTTGTCCTCACTAAGCTAATATTTTGTATCTACATCTTTCACATGCTGTAGGTCACATTTATGACGACATAATTGTGAGGACATTTTTTTTCCCTCATAGTGCAATTCTGTCCTTAGAACTTTTGTCCATTGGTTGAAATTTAACCTCACTTTACACGTTTTACTGCTCTCTCTCTCTCTCTCTCTCTCTCTCTCTCTCTCTCTCTCTCTCTCTCTCTCTCTCTCTCTCTCTCTCTCTCTGAAATTGACATAAAAATGCCTCGAACTTGTCAATAGAGATTGTATTTCTTGGATATATTCGGACTTTGTCAAGGACTATAACTATGGCAAGCTCTTTTACTATTCATTCCAAAAATAAGACATCCCTTCAAATTAAAGAGATGTCTCTTTAAAGATTATCTCTTTAAAATGAGAGACATCGCTCTAAAAAAAAAAAAAAAAAAAAAAGAGATATCTCTTTCACTTAGAGAGATATCTCTTTCACTTTGAGAGATATCCCTTTCACCTAAAGAGATGTCCCTTTTACTCCGAGAGATATCTCTTTCACTTTAAGAGATATCTCCTTCAGTTAAAGAGATATCTCTCAAAGAGAAAGAGATATCTTTTTCCAATATTTTATTAGTTTGAATACTTAAGGAATTCTCCCAAAACGGGAGGTCGCCAAAGCAATTCTTACCATGATGGCTGCAATCCCGGGTGAAACTTACCATGATGGCTGCAAATTTTGCGTTTACCTCATGTGAAGTATATACAGGTAACAAAAAAAAAAACCGAAGAGAATAAATTGATAAAATATGTGAGTTAGACTGGATTTACATTTACGGTTGTACCAAATTATGTTTCCCCAACCACCTCTTTAACCTTTTCCGCCATGTTTACACTAGAAGTACATGTATTTTCATTGGTTAAAAAATAGGGTTACATATTAATGGCGATGCAGCAGGGAGAAGTCAATATGATCACCAGGGGAATTTAAAGGGATATCTCTTTAAGTAAAACAGATATCTCCATTTAAAAATTTAAAAAGATATATTTCTAACTTAAAGAGAATTCTCTTTTTACATTGAGAGAGATATATCTCTTTCTCTTCAAGAGATATCTCTCTAGCTTAAATAAAAGAATCTCTCAAAGAGAAAGAGATATCTCCCTAACTTAAAGAATATCTCTTTTGGTTAAAGAGACATCTTTTTTAGTTAAAGAGATATCTCTTTTTTAAAGAGATATGTCGTTTGGTTTAAGAGATATTTCCCCAGTGTGTATATATTATTACTATAAAGAGATATCTTATTTTACGAAGTATGTCGGTACAAGTGATAGGTTTGAAAGTGTAGATGTACTTGCATTTTACAAATTGGATATGATTATGTGTGAAATATTTGACGATTCAAGTTGTGAAATCTCTGTCACTCTTTTCTTTCGATTCAGTACTATGGCAGCCTTGAACTCAGACGGGTTTTCTGACAACTTTGATGGATCTGAATTCAATGCCCACAAGAAAGTCCAATCCTCAACAGAAAATCTTGGGATGTCTGAAGGTTTCGACAATCCATGCTTAGATATAGAGGATGGTACAGACAATTCGCCTGCCACTCTTCCCGTCACGCAGGAAGATATTCATATTGACACCACTCTACGAAGTCATGAAAATCCCAACTCCACGCCGGCCACCACGTCAGTTCCTATGATGACGTCACTTCCTGTTCTGTATACCACGGAAACAGGGGGTGCAAAAGTGGTTAAAGAGCAGATTATAATTGGAAATTCTAAAGGAAATGTTATTCAAACACAACGGACATGTCGCCAAAATATTCCAGAAAGATGGCGGGACATAGAACGTCAAAAACCACTGACCCAGAAACGAATCAAAGTTTTGAAAATATTGAGTATTGTAGCGTTGATTCTCTTTTTCCCATTAGGAATCCCCGCCGTTCTCTTCGCATTTAGACTGCAGAAGACCTTAAATGAAGGCATCATGCAGGGTAATATAGATAAAGCAATAAGTTTGGCAAAGCGGGTAGAGAGACTCATCATCTTTGCCGGGCTCTTTGCTCTGTTGACGGGGATTTTAGTTTTTGCAGTAGTTGAGAGAGCGCACATGACTGAGGACGAACTGAGGGCAAACACGAGAAACAGGATAATGCCGGGTTAAGCACAGCTGCCTAACTGAACTGAGATTCTGCTACAAGTAATATATATATTCATTAGCTATTTTGTAATAAGATGCAATACACAAAACAACAAGTAGAAGTGATTTCTCAAGTGCCAAACATTTCAGCGGCTACTGTATTTTTTGGCAAATCAATTGTAGCCGTGTATTTGTTTTTATTTTCCCCCTGAATCTCATAATTTATCTATGTTCTGTTACTATGGAGATTCATTGCTTTGTCTTGACCTTTTTCATGTTTTTGTCATTTCTCCTATAATTTTAAGCTTTGGGAGATTGCATTTTGTACACAGACCTAGATCTGTCAATAGAGTTTTATATTTAGAATCTCGGAATATGACTGCATATTTTTATGCACTATATGTAAATAGGCAGTGTCAAGGCTAAATCCCACAGATACATCATAAAATAGAAGGGGAAAAAACCACAGACATAACTTTTTTTCTTTTGATTTTTTGTAAATTGATTTTGAAGTGCTGATATTGCAAGCAGACAATAGGAAATTTTTTGGATTTGCATCAGATGTCAGTTTTAGATGACAGGGTATGTTTTTGTTATTTCACCATACTCCTGGAATCTGAATGGGTCTTATAATACAGACAATGCTCTTTATAGTGTGTTATGTTACCACATATTTTGACAAGGACACACAAGCGGAACGAACACATGTATGTATTTAATCAAATCTTTATATAACTACACGTATGATAGACTGATTATTGTTATATAACTACACGTATGATGGACTGATTATTGTTATATAACTACAGGTATGATGGACTGATTATTGTTATATAACTACACGTATGATAGACTGATTATTGTTATATAACTACACGTATGATGGACTGATTATTGTTATATAACTACAGGTATGATGGACTGATTATTGTTATATAACTACACGTATGATGGACTGATTATTGTTATATAACTACACGTATGATAGACTGATTATTGTTATATAACTACACGTATGATAGACTGATTATTGTTATATAACTACACGTATGATGGACTGATTATCGTTATATAACTACACGTATGATAGACTGATTATTGTTATATAACTACACGTATGATGGACTGATTATCGTTATATAACTACACGTATGATAGACTGATTATCGTTATATAACTACACGTATGATGGACTGATTATCGTTAGGATTTCATTTTTTTCTTGGGGAAATTGATTTTAAAGTTCGATTTCAATCAGAAAATGAAATTCAGCACGAAAATAAGCGCGATACATGTTAATAAATTTATAAATAAGCGCGATACATGTTAATGAATTTATAAATAAGCGCGATACATGTTAATAAATTTATAAATAAGCGCGATACATGTTAATGAATTTATAAATAAGCGCGATACATGTTAATGAATTTATAAATAAGCGCGATACATGTTAATGAATTTATAAATAAACGCGATACATGTTAATGAATTTATAAATAAACGCGATACATGTTAATGAATTTATAAATAAGCGCGATACATGTTAATGAATTTATAAATAAGCGCGATACATGTTAATGAATTTATAAATAATCGCGATACATGTTAATAAATTTATAAATAATCGCGATACATGTTAATAAATTTATAAATAAACGCGATACATGTTAATGAATTTATAAATAAGCGCGATACATGTTAATGAATTTATAAATAGTATAGCATTTTTAATGAGTGATGTGTACAGGTATTTGCTCTCCCAATATTAATGTCTAAAGATTTCTTCAGATTGGAAGTTCACAAAAAAGATATAAACATTTATATGTCAGTTTCATAAATTTTCGATGGGGTCAAAGTTTAGTAGTCTGACCCAAAAAGAAATTCTTAAAGTTTTGAAACAGAGTAATGTTTATCCCACAATAACGGTGAAATGAGAGTCCACGAACATTAATTAAATATTCACAGTTCAGTGATAATTCACTACGGGTACACACAGATTGCATGTCATTGACGTCTAAATGTTTAACTTCAATGTTGCACTAACTTTTCCAGGTTAAACACACAGTGATTTATCGAACTTGATTTTTTTTTAAAATAAGATTTATTTTCATGTTGTAATTGAATTAACCCTGTTAGACAATGCTAACACTGACACGCCACATTCAAACACGTGCCAAAGCATCGTCAAATTAGTGCACGCCAATACAATTTCTTACACTCAACTCTCAGGGCCTGATCTTCAATGAAGGTTAATATATTGGGTTTTTTCGTGTTCACTAGCGACCAGTGAATTAGTTATGAACGTCTATTTAAAGCAATTAAAGTTTAGCGTAGAGTGTTTTGTTATATGTGATACTCAATATTTGATATTATGCATGATATACTTGTCCAGAAGCACAGTATTGATAAATTTAGATTGTCTGTTCGTTATATGTAATTGTATGTACATTAAATACAGCATATGAAAGCTGTTGTGTCTCTTTGTTCTAAGTCTTTACCAGCAGTTACTCTTCCCTGTGTGCAGTTTATCTCGTTCTTTTGTTAAAACTAGCGTAGTACTTAGTCATGTTACAACACTGTGAAAACGTCAACAATCGTAACTATACTCGGTTGTTTCCGTAAGGTTCCGGAAAAGGACGAGTGAGGTCCGACAACGTTAAGGAAGTTAGTTTATCAGCTTTTACTGCGCGGGATGTTATAACCGTGCAGTACTGATCCAATACTTATTTCATTGGTGCAAACATATTACACATTCATTACTTAAACTTTCACTTAAACCTATCCGGTTGAAAAATTTCTTGTCGATTCAAATTTTGAAAGGGTTTGACAAAGACTATATTTTGTGTCGGAAGGATTGTTTAATCACAAAGTTCTAAATCTGCACGATTTTACAGTTTCTGATTTATCCAATATATCGTCAATATTTATGTAAGAATGAAAGTATATGAGATAATAACATTCAGTTTCAATTAGTAAATGTTAATTACGATTGATTATTTCATTCTACAAGTTACATGTATATCTAAAAGTACAACGAGCGATTAAAGGGGCATGGACACGATTTCCGCTGAAAATTTTCAAATTTTATTTTTTCCATTTTTATTGTTTACAATGCTTAACTAAAGTACTTCTAATGGTCAACCAAAATTTGAATATCAGTTGTTGAGGTATAAGTGAGATAAGTACTTGCAATTCTTTGTTATGTAAACAAGGCTCGTGCCATGTTTTTGTTTACATTAGCCTGTTCAATAGAAAATAGCGTGTTTAAAACAAAATGAGATGTGCCAAACACTAGAAACTATCCAATTGTGTTAAGATTTCACGTATGAATTGAAAAAAAATCTGCTTTAAACGAAACTTTTACTAGTTTATTTAACTTATGTAAACAAAAACATGGCACGAGGCTTGTTTACATAACAAGGACTTGTGACCTCGGTATCTCCCATGTACCTTGACTAATGACATTCAAATATCTGCTGATCATTAGTAATGCCTTAGTTAGGCATTCTAAACATTAAGAATCAAAAAAATGAAATTTGAAAATTTTCAGCTTAAATCGTGTCCATGTCCCTTTAAATGCAGTGTAGTAAGGAGCACCAAATTAACATAAACTCAAATAATTGAAGATATCATTGATTCATTTGATGCGCGCAACAATTTAAAGATCTCTTCAAATAATAAATGATATCTTCAAATCTGAATTATTGAGCACATTAATTGAATTGATGATATCATTAATTCTTCAGCTGAATAGATGCGCGCTTTAATTGAATTAATGACCTCTTTAAATGATTTAATGATATCAACAATTGAATTGATGCGCGCTAAAATTCAATTGAAGAGAGCAATAATTGATATAATGCGAATTGATGCGCGCATTAATTCATTTCATGAGAACAATAATTGATTTAATGCGCGCATTAATTCAATTATTACTCACTTCAATTGAATTAATGGTATCTTTAATTCTTTTGAAGAGAGCAATAACTCTTTTAGAGAGAGCAACTATATAATTAAAGATATCTTCAATTCAGCATATCCACAATTGAGTTAATGATCTCTTTAATTGAATTGTTGCTCTCTTTAAAAGAATTGATGCGCGCATCAATTCCTTATACAGAAGCAATGTAAATAATTAAAGATATCTTCAATTGAATTAAAGAGATCATAAAATTATTTATACCGAGCTCTAAATTAATTATTTCGAGCAATATTTCTACGAAATCGATGCTCTCATCAATGGAATTGAAGAGAGCAATAACTGAATTGATGCACGCTAGTGTGTTCTGTCTCCCAAGGAGCTTTAAAATCACATTATTAAGAATTTTAGTGGAAAATAAATTTCCTATGGATTTTAACTAAAACCCTACAGGAATTCCTATAAAAATCCTATAGGCCTTTTTTCTTTTCTTTCTTTCTTTTTTTTTTATATTTATATTTTCTATTTTTATTTGTGTTCTGACCGAGCTTCCATGATCATGTAGCAGATGATCGAAATAACGATCGTAGAACATGAAATATAGTTCGTTAGAGTTTTATCGAATAAAAAATTAGGAACAATATCAAAGAGAATATAAGATATAGATATTTAATTGAAAATGTTAAAAAAAAAAACGAAACGTGTAAGATAAAGGTAATTTAGAGCGTAAAGTTAACTGAAATGACGACAAGAAGAGCGGAGTAAACTACATCCGTGGTGTGATTTGGTCGCGATCAGCTATGGAGAAACTGGCGTCGGTCGAGCTTACTAAGTTGAAAACGCAATTGTTGATCACAGATTTCGACAGAAATTCAAAGGATCTGAGAGAATTGATGGTGGATATGATGGGTCAAATTAACGTTAAGCTCTTAGTCAGGTTTTTGGAAAGAAACAACGTATGTTCATCGTTAGGACTCGCGGTTGTAGCCATGCAGGAGACGATTCAAGACAGTAGGACATATTTAGACAAAGTGCAGGTAGGTTGCGTCTTTTATTTACCTTCAGTGTGTGTAAAATAAAATAAAAACGAACTGACGGAGTTTTTGTTCACTTGAGAGATTTCTGTTCTAGGATTTTAATGAAGACTCGCACCGGTACCCTGACATGAACATGCAAATTTTTTTAGCCTCGAAACCAGCCTCGCTTATGATCGTGCCGAGTCATAGCCGTGATGGAAGTTGCCAGGAAACAACAGGTTAACTTATCATCATAAAGTAAATAGGCTTATAACTCTGCCTACATGTTTTCGCTTCCAATATCATAGAACTTTATCTTATAAATTCGCCATGCAGAAGCTGTAGACGGTATTTAAAACTGTATAAAATGAAACAACAGAACGATAAGTTTAAAGATTCTCTTATATGAATTGATGAAATTCTTGTTTGTTTACAAAATAAACTGTATAAATATCCTGCTGCGTTTATTTCTGTTATGATGTCATTGCAGTGGCGGATGCAGGGTTTACGAAAGGTTGTGTGTGAAAGTCAAGTATTAGCCAAAATGCATAGCCATTTTGGGTGCCAATCTGGAGTTTTACTCACACTATTTCTATTATTTAAATTTGTGGCGAGAAGGGGGGGGGGGTTCTAAATCCCCCACTGCATTGCATAAGCAAGAAGCCAGGTGAAAATACAAGAACTGACTTTTGAAGCGGTGATTGTATTCATACGCAAGAACAAGCTGATCACGTGACCAAATTCTCATTAGTAATGTCATATAAGGAAGTGCATTGGCAAATGTAAATATATATATAACATAGTTGCTAACAGACACACACTAAGCACTATTATCTAGACCTATCATCCTTTGACAAAATCAGCACACTAGTGTCATCTTCACTTAGCGTGCTATTAACTACGTGGGATGACTCCATTACAATGTGCCCAAAATATTGTCACATTCAGATGAGAGCATGAGTGTATTTTCCTTTGTCTGACACAGCATTATAATCACGTGTATTTTCCTTTGTCTGACACAGCATTATAATCACGTGTATTTTCCTTTGTCTGACACAGCATTAATTATAATCACGTGTATTTTCCTTTGTCTGACACAGCATTATAATCACGTGTATTTTCCTTTGACTAACAGAGCATTATAATCACGTTTATTATATACTTTCAATTTCATCTCTTCTTTTTTCGTTAAAAGTTTGCGGGCATATATCACACGCAAGCTCGGCCCATCTATATCTACGTGCCAAAAAACTCGATCGTCATATTTCCCATACAAAGTCTATAACCTTTTTATTATATACTTTCAATTTCATTTAAAAACTAACAATAATTTTATTTTTAACAATAACTTTATCGATTTAACTGAGTAAAAGATGAAAACACAAACAATTTGAAAATTAACAGCGTAGAAATTTGATTGTGACGTAATGTTTGCGGGCCGGAATGTTTCCGGGCATATATTGTGTGATATATGCCCGCAAACTTTTAAAGAAAAAAGAAGAGATGAAATTGAAAGTACATAATAAGCTAGGATATTTTCCTTTGACTAACAGAGCATTATAATCACGTGTATTTTCCACTCCCACTATTTCTACAAATGACGAAAATTGGGCATTCTCTGTGTGCTGTCCTGCATTTACTGTTGTGCACGATATCCTACTGCGTTTGACCTTATTATAGACCGCTTTGTCACAGAAACCAATATTATTTATTTATTTTGATATCATGAAACATGTTGGCATACAGTCACATGAAGCACAATATTACAGAAAAGAAATGCGTAGTAAAACTAATATAAGACTTTTGTTTTGCAAGTCTTATAACAATCACTACTGCGTGTATTCCACTATGATGCTGCATTGTGCCTCGAAATATTGAGTTACATGTATATCTGTAACCTGTTGTTAATCATAGAGTAGAATTGTACAGTTAATACTTTACTTCTAGGGCGTATTCATTTAACTATTCACGAAGTTTCCTAGCTCGAACAACAGTGATAGGGTTGTACAACTTTTTACAGTGATATTCTTTAACAGTGATAGGGTTGTACAACTTTTTACAGTGATAGGGTTGTACAACTTTTTACAGTGATATTCTTTCACAAAGATAAACTTAGTAAACGCTTGGATACTATTTTTTTCTTATATCTTTATCTATAGTAGAGTCATAACAAAATGTTATTCATCTTCTACCACAGATTTGCAGAAAAATGGCAATATTAGGAATCTTTCGGTATACAAAGTTTTGAACATCTACATGTTTCAATTTCTAAAGAATGTGAAGAAAGTCTATATGTTCCTATGTTTGATCGTATAGCTTTATTGAATAAAAATTTGAGATATTCTTGCAGTTGATAGGTTTTCTAATTTGACTAAGAAATTCAATATTCTAGAGTTGCATACAGAGAGTTTCAATGAAAAACACCTTCTGCATACACAGCTACTGAATGTAGATTTAGAAGTGTAAGTTAATTAGTTTTAGTTTATCTTTTAAGATATGCAGGATAAATCTTTGTCCACGGCCGTTTTACAAATGAACGTAGCTAAACCTACAACGAAACAATATGACACTTAATTATTTCAGTCTCACCCTTTCCTTTGTCATTTCTGTGTGAAATAAAAGAAATTGATTTAATAATCGAACATAATTCTTAAAAAGAATTTTAGTCTACGAACTTTTACAGCCAAGTCAACATTTTGGTCTTGGTCATTTCATCATCTCATTTTAAATTGCTCTCCGCATAAATACTATAATAGTGACTACAATATTGTCCTTTGAGTATGCTCCAACAACGTGCTACCTATTCTTAGATTGTGCAGCTTTTTCGAAAGGGTATACATGTATTGAGAACCGGATACAATTATCAGATAATGTGGGGATCGATTACTGAAACTGCGATTCTTTTTCATTCCGAACAATGATTTCAGAAGATACTGCAGTTATGTCATTTTTCATGTTCTCACTTTTCTCCCCCAAAGCTCCGAATTACGAGAAAACGCATTGAGCTCCAGAGAGAAGCTAGTGAATCATGAATTGCGATAAAGCTCTCCTGCTTCGGGAAGATTCTTTTCGTCAAGGTCAGCATAACGCTTTCTTTCGTTGACATTGATGTTAGACAACTACTGAGCGAGCATAAAAATACTTCCATATGGCTTTGTTTGAATGTTCATTCGTATAAAACAAATACATTTATGAATATTATCTACGAAACCAGGGCAATGCAATGCAAGTCATTTATAGTTCAATAATTTCACATCACTACCTACGTTTGCTGAACAATTATGCATTAAAGTAGGTTAATATTTCTTGCACTTTATAAGCTGCCTGTGATTAATGTATCAATGAGGGTTTTTTTTTTAGCTCACCCGAGCCGAAAACTCACGTGAGATTTTCTGACCCCCTACTGTCCGTCGTCTGTCCGTCTGTCTGTTACATAAACTTTTCACATTTTTTATTTCTTCTCCAGAACCACTGGGACAATTTCAACCAATCTTGACAAAAATTAAGCATTCTTGGGTGAGGACATTCAAGTTTATTCAAATGAAGGGCCATGCCTCCTTCAAAGGGGACATAATCCCAAAAATAGGGTGAAGTCATTTAAAAATCTTCTCAAGAATTGGGCCAGAAGAGGTGGCATTTACCTGAAAGCCTCCTGACATAGTGCAAGTTTGTTAAAATTATGACCCGCGGGGGTAGGATGGGGTCACAATAGGGGATCAAAATTTTACATACAAATATATAGAGACAATCTTTAAAAAATCTTCTTCTCAAGAACCATTGAGCCAAAGAAGTTTACATTTACATGAAATCTTCCTGACATAGTGCAGATTTAAATTTGTAAAAATCATGGCCACTGGGAATATGTTGGGGCCACAATAGGGATCAAAATTTTACATGCGAATATATATATGGAAAATCTTTAAATTTGGACCAAGGTGACTCAGGTGAGCGATTTGGCCCATGGGCCTCGTGTTTATATTTCAAATCGAAGATCAATGGTGAAAGTCTGTGAAGCGACAAATCCTACATGAACCTATTGCGTATACATACTGTACTAATATCAACATCTGTTTTACAACCAATGTCAGTTCATTGAACTAGACTAGAGTAACACTCTATCTAACGAAATATGACGGCACAGAGATTAGGCTACTTAGATACGAATAAAGATATATACCTCTTCTAAATATATATAAACTATTTCAGCTGAGTAGACTATACATACACTCCAAAGTTTCCACGGAGGCGCTGTAACTTACGTCAAACTATCAGTAACGACCATATACACCCTGTATACTTCTATATGGAACTCGCTACATTTTTTTATTGACAGCAAGATAAAGTTGCATATCGACATGATGTGTGTGAGGGGATTACAATCAGAGATCGTAGATGGGAATAATGGGTCGTAATTCAATGGTCATCTCTTTCCACGGTTACAGCATACCAGTTGTAAACATGGTCGCAGTCTGACACCTTTATGTATTATAAATACTTACTATATCTTGATATCTTTCGTCATTACATTACGGTATAGTAGACTGACTGCCTAATCTGTTTTCTCCCCGTCATGTGTGATGTCATGGGTGTTTTCTCCCCGTTATGTGTGATGTCATGGGTGTTTTCTCCCCGTTATGTGTGATGTCATGAGTGTTTTCTCCCCGTCATGTGTGATGGCATGGGTGTTTCCTCCCCGTCATGTGTGATGTCATGGGTGTTTCCTTTCTGTTATGTGTGATATCATGGGTGATTCCTCCGGCTATGTGTGATGTCATGGGTGTTTCCTCCTCGTAATGTGTGATGTCATGGGTGTTTCCTTTCTGTTATGTGTGATATCATGGGTGATTCCTCCGGCTATGTGTGATGTCATGGGTGTTTCCTCCTCGTAATGTGTGATGTCATGGGTGTTTCCTTTCTGTTATGTGTGATATCATGGGTGATTCCTCCGGCTATGTGTGATGTCATGGGTGTTTCCTCCTCGTAATGTGTGATGTCATGGGTGTTTCCTTTCTGTTATGTGTGATATCATGGGTGTTTCCTCCTCGTTATGTGTGATGTCATGGGTCTTCCTCCCGTTATTTGTGATGTCATGGGTCTTCCTCCCGTAATGTGTTATTTCATGGGTCTTCCTCCCGTAATGTGTGATATCATGGGTGTTTCCTCCCCGTTATGTGGATGGGTTCTCTCTTCCACCAATAAAATCTGGGCGCCACCAGATAACTGAAAACTTGTTGGGTGTGGCAGTAAACATCAATCAATCAATGAATTAATCCCCGTTATGTGTGATATCATGGGTGTTTCCTCTCCATTATGTGTGATGTCATGGGTCTTCCTCCCGTTATGTGTGATATCATGGGTGTTTTCTCCCCGTTATGTGTGATGTCATGGGTATTTTCTCCCCGTTATGTGTGATGTCATGGGTGTTTTCTCCCCGTCATGTGTGATGTCATGGGTGTTTCCTCCTCGTAATGTGTGATGTCATGGGTGATTCCTCCGGCTATGTGTGATACCATGAGTGTTTCCTCCGGATATGTGTGATGTCATGAGTGTTTCCTCCCCGTCATGTGTGATGTCATGGGTGTTTCCTCCTCGTAATGTGTGATGTCATGAGTGTTTCCTCCGGATATGTGTGATGTCATGGGTATTTTCTCCCCGTTATGTGTGATGTCATGGGTGTTTCCTCCCCGTCATGTGCGATGTCATGGGTGTTTTCTCCCCGTTATGTGTGATGTCATGGGTGTTTCCTCCCCGTCATGTGTGATGTCATGGGTGTTTCCTCCCCGTTATGTGTGATGTCATGGGTGTTTCCTCCGGCTATGTGTGATGTCATGGGTGCTTCCTCCCTGTTTTTGAAGGTGAGAATTCCTTTCCGAAATTATACGCCATGCTGATTACATGTAACTCAATTTCTTCGTCGAATTTTTTCTTCTTCAGTTAACTCACATTCAATATTCCTATTTTAGTAACTGAATTAAAGCACTTTATGTTGAGAATCAGAATCTAAGTTTTAATTATTCCAATGAATTCATTTGATTGATCGAGATTCATTGTAAAGGATACCATTCTAATATCTCATATACGGCGGGTCAATACCTGATCAATACTTACCACTGCAGTTCCATCGCAAAGGGTGACATTCTTATGTCGCATTTAAAGCAGGTCAATATATGATTGATGGTGACTCCTGTGTTTGTTTACTGCTTAAGAGTGATTTGACTGGAAGTTTCCCAGACCAGAAATTTTAAGAGCTATGATGATTACTAATCAATCAATGTCACTGTAAGCATGACATTCGCATAAAAATGCATTGTGAGTGCTTAAGATTTAACGCAACTCGTATATCATATTATCCAAATCATATAGTGTTGTTAGAAAAATGAAGCATGTTAATTTCATTTGTAATCTCATATGAAGAGCATATCAATAATACCGGCATATCTTATTTTCGAAGCAATTTGAAATACTAGTATACTAGTGTAAATAAAGTGAAACAAAATGTTCACAACACTACCTTCACAGAGCTTCCAGGTTCCTCTAATGTTCACAGAGCTTCCAGGTTCCTCCTTTATTGTCATTTTGAATCAAATTTAAGATATAATCTTAAAATGATTTTGCATTGATTTGTAAATGTAAATATTTCATGAAATAGATTAACTTGAAAATATGACTTAAATATATTCTCAGTTTCTGGTCAAGGAGCCGGTTTTCCAAACTATGACCCTTGGAGCCCTGGCAGGGTTCTATAGGAATCTCAACCACGACAAGGGAACATTTGTCGAATTAATATGCAAAATTTCGTCTATGCAAATTTGCTCATAAGGCCTACGCAGTCAAGGTGGGACAATGAATGTAGTTTGGTTTCCACCCCCACCCCCACCCCACCCCACCCCACCCCCGCCACTCGTTGATCATTCAAATGAGTGGCGGGGGCTGGTACCAGACTACAATGAAAAGGCTTTGAGACTTATAAATGAATGTATGTAAATAAAACAAACCTTTTAAAATCTTCTCAAGAACAACAATTCTACATTATGACCAATTATATACACGTACCTCCCTGTAGTTTCAATTTTGTTCAAACCATGCCAACCGGGGACCAGCGCAGCGCCCCTATAGGCAATTAAAGTGTAAGGGAAATTAAAGTCAACACTTAAATGTATCGGGGACCTTAAAGCTTAGCTGCAATAATGTAGCCCTATCCAATTTTTTTTTTATTCTGACGTTTTCGGGATAGGGCTACAATTCCATAGGATCTCCGTAATGGTGCAAAATAATTTTATGAATAACCGATAATAAACTCTGTGTATTAGTCCCAAATGTTGTTTACACCAAAAGGAGTACCAACTTTGTGCTCGGGCATGTCTAATAAAGGTGTTTTTCATTAAATATAATGTACAGCATGCAAAATTCTTCGTCTGCTCCGCCATGCTTGTTATCGCGAGATCTCGTAGGTGGATCTAATGAAAAACCTAAACATTGACAATCAGCGCGAAAATGTAGTTACTCGAGCCACTTCGACAAAGAGAGGAAAATCATATTGTTGCAGAAAGAATTTACACTCTGCTTTTCGGTTTTTAACTTGATATTAAATTCAAACCTTTTCAATACCGACGAAATAGCTTTCGCCTCCATACTTGTCCATTGATGTAAATACTACCTTATATGGCATATGCAAATGACTTGACAATCGGAAGTTGAAACTTCAGTACATCAAACATGGCGGACAAATATGAATCGAGAAATTGAAATTTATCGAAATTGTTGAAAACGGTAGAATAGAGCCTCACAAATCTTAAGTTGCAGGTTGTAAATTTATATATTGACTAAAGAACATAGAATATCATTTTATTTACGTAAAGAAAGTCAGGAAATGTTTAGAATGAGCGCAAATGTTGCGGGAGTGAATCACTCCCGCATTTGCACCATTACGGAGATCCTAAGGAGTTGTAGCCCTCTCCCTAAAAAATAAAAAATAAAAAAATCAGAGAGGGCTACATTATTGCAGCTACTTAAAGCTTAGAAAAGGAATCTATTGGAAAATTAAAGTTTAGAAAAGGAAGGTATTGGAAAATTGAAGTTTAGAAAAGGAAGGTATTGGAAAATTAAAGTTTAGAAAAGGAAGGTATTGGAAAATTAAAGTTTAGAAAAGGAAGGTATTGGAAAATTAAACTTTTACATAGGAATGTATTGGAAAATTAAACTTTTACGTAGGAATGTATTGGAAAATTAAACTTTTACATAGGAATGTATTGGATAATTAAACTTTCACATAGGAATGTGTTGAGTAAATTAAACTTTTACAGAGGAATGCATCGGGTAAATTAAAGTGTATTGGGGAAATTCTTTACAATTCATTCCTTTCACGAGCCACAAGACACCATTTGTCAGATTATAATATCTATACTCTATTCATTTTACTCAAGAATTGAATAAAAGTGCGAAGTGTCCAATCAAAACGATTGTAATAAGTAACAATGGAATTATATATATATATATATATATATATATATATATATATATATATATATATATATATATGAGAAATACTAAATCATCGTTTATCATCCAAGAATTTCGTAATTTTTTGACGATTTTGAGAACCATAAAAATGTGGAAGTTTGCTGAAGAAAAAAAGGTTCTGTGCATATATATATATATATATATATATATATATATATATATATATATATATATATATATATACATATACGTACTTGTCTCCTCTGGTAGTGTAATAGTTAGTTTACACCAAGACTCCACGCCAGTGATTGACTCGGGCGCGGGATCACTATGAAATTTGATTAATTTTTACATGAAAAATTGCAACCGTTCATGGGAATGATACAGCGGCAGGGTTTTTTGTTTTACATATCTTAAAGATTCGATTTCTTATTACTATTATCTCACTTGATTTGGATCCTATTTCAGTTTCGTGAATGTTAATGGATTTTTAGCTGGAAACGCACAGACAGTCGGATTTTTTTTTCCCATGAGATACGTTATCTTACCGAATATTTTTGTACGATCATTAACAGTAATTGATGCTAACATAACTAAGCTATTTTTAATTAGAGTAGATGGGGATTGTATTGAATACAAATGATTCAAATATTCCGCACGGGTTTTTTTAATTGGAATATTGATTATATCTTATCACTTTCGAAAATTAATCTTGTCAAGTATAATAAGAATTTCTATGATCTACATAAAAAACAACAATGAACAAAAGCACCGCAGTCTTTGTTGGCATACCTTCAACACAAAACAACACAATTCCACAAATTACCAGGAAAAGTGCTTTTCAGTGTTGCAAGGATCCAGGTCATATAATAATAAAGCTTATCACTGCATCGCCTCTCACAGAACTCTGTTTCTTTCCTTCAGCAAACCTTCACATTTTATGGTTCTCAAAATCGTCAAAGAATTACGAAATTCTTAGATGATAAAGGATAATTTAGTATTTCTCAACGTGTCGTAAGAGACCCAAACTCGCTCTCTGTTCGTTCGATTTTAACATTAATGAAAATTGATATGTTTTCCGTGAAATCGCACACTCACGGAGACCAATTATGTTTTGGCAACCGATCATAAACTAATGAGACTGTTGACTAATACTTTGTGTTTGTTGTTGCGTTGCGAAGAAATTATTCTTAGTGATGTCGCTTAGCTGTTACTCAGATTTATTTTTTATCGATAGAATTTTTCCATTCTTTATTCATCGAAGCATGTTGGGATTGGGGAGTATGTCGATGCATGCTGGGATTGGGGAGTATGTCGATGCATGCTGGGATTGGGAGAATGTTCCAGTTAAACAATAACACTGTTTCTCCCTTGTCGTTTTGTTGGGTTTATTTACTACGTGTCTGTATTCTGGGTCCCTTAATTGAGTGATCAGTAGGACAGTTTCATCTATAAGAGCACGTATGATACTCTTGAATTGAAATGTTCTATGAATAGCATGTTCTAGATATGATGTAACTGTCCAAAATAAAAAAAAAAGAGATATATTTTGATTTGTTGTCACGATTTGTGCACGCCAGTCTATGTAATAAGTATACCGTCATCAGCAGACACACGGAATGGTCACTTCTAAAAGCATTTGTGATTGGTTCCTTTCCTTCCCTTTGAATATAATGTTAAGATTGCTAACAAAAGAGACATCAGCTCTTCTGTCTTAGGTCAATAATTGTGAAGAAAAAATAGTAAATAATGAATTATATTAAAAGATTGCTAAAAAAAATTCATAAGAATCAAATCCTACACTGCGTGTACCGCAATAGCCCAGTCACACATACCCGTAACCATACTTTAAAGTGATTGATTATAAACAGAAATTCTCAGGTGGGAATAATCTTGCTCTAGAATATAACATTTGAAAAGTAAAAATCAATCGGACATCCGAAAACAATATTCCAACGTAGTAAGACTGATCACGTGATCGATACCGATCAGTGATCTGGTATGTTACTCCGCAGTGTCCGAAGTAATACAATTTTACGGTGGCCGGCTGCGTAATACGACTCATAGGGACTGGTCATACGTAGTAAACAACTCCAAACAATTAACAATTTATTAATAAATTTCTAGGATTATTTTTTCCCTTCACTGATCTTCTTGATTACAGCGGAGTGTTATGTTCCTACTGACTGCGCTTAAACTTATAGTATGAGAGGACGCGCCATGTACCGAAGAAAACATTTTCAAAAATGGACCGTAATCACACACGCACACAAAATGTTTATTCAGAACAACGACTTAACCTTTTACAGACGACAATCGGTCTGTATTGGGATCAGCTTGACTACAATAACACTGAGGTGCACGTTCGTGAGGCTGAAGGGAAAAGGGCTTGAGCGTTTTGAAGAGTGCACACAGATTAGAGGCTAATAATGATTGTTTGGATGACAACTGTTATGAAGAGTTGTTTCGAAAGTTCTGATGATGTATTTAATCAGACCCATGAACACATTACAGCCATTAAAACGATAGATCTCTTCTGGAAGGCTCTCAATCTCCCTGTCTGTGATAGAAAACAACTGCTTGCAATATGCATTATGTCAAACAATGTTTTCTTCCTAAAGCGATGCCTATTCACTAAATGTACTCTTTTGAAATAATTATCTGCTGAAAAATACTCATTACATTTACAATGTTAGAAAGCCATATGACCTGACTCTTGCTCTTGGTACGTATATGCATAGTGTAGTACTGTTTCCACGTGCATCTCCGGAACAGTTTCCGGAACAACTAATCGTACCGGAAGTGAAGACTGAATGTACATCCGGAAGCTACAGTCATCAAACAATATGAAAGATGGACAAAAACAGAGTTTAATCTCGATTTTTCTTTTATCAACCATCGCGGTAAACTTGAGTACAATATGTTATGCTTGTGTATCTCATAAACCTGAACCAATGTCTTCTCTATCCATTATAACTTAATTTCCTTTGTGCTCTATGTCATCAATTATTGATGAAAATTAACTTTCCGGGTATTATCCAGATATGTTTTAGAGCAATAAACACCTCCGCCTTTCTCTGAACTCCTGTGTTGTTATTTAGAAAGAAAATAAATACAAAGGTCGTTTCCCATTAAAACTTTCAACATCTTTCAATTTCTCGATCATTGTTGAAGATAAAGTGCAGTACACGATCTAGAGGGCGTAATGAAGGTTGCAATCCTTCACCTCTTTGATTGAAAAATTGTAACTAAAAATAGCAAGGTAAAGAATCATTCTAATAACAACTGTAGATTAGGTGTACACGACTCACAACAGAGAAAACATACTGAAGTTATATCAACCAGATTTGACTCATAATACGTTTCCAATTTAGTTTTTCAACGTTCCCCTCACTTACTAATACCGTGTACATGTATGAACTAATTATATCACTCAGCCGTGAAAGCAGATCAACTGTTCCTTCATCAAGTGATCGGTATTACAAGTGAAAGTATCCGGTCTTTCAGACGCGAGTGTCGCGGCACGCGTTGGCACGGTAACGAACCCTCACTGCTAAATGGTCCTCAGCGCTTAGCGTTTTTGTTTTTTGGTTTGTGTCACTTCACCCAAAGCTAGTCCCTTCTCTGCTATCAGTGAAAGACTCTTGAAGGAATGTAAACAGAAGACAACAATAACAACACAAGCACGCACACACACACACACACACACACACACACACACACACACACCATCTTTTAAAAAGCAAAACAAACAAGAAGCCAACTGTTTATCCAAAATTACTAGAAGGTTTCAAAAATGTGTTCTACACAGTTTAACAAAAAAATAAATCACTTGTAGGAATAAAGAAGTAAACCTCTGATAGGAGATGTCATTTCATTTTTACAAACCGTAATGGGAACTTGGTAAAAATCTGGCAAAACATCAGAACCTCATATAAGAAATCACTAGGAATTTTATTTATTCAAACAGAAAACGTACATTGTACATGTATAATTCTTCAGATAAAATTGTCTTACAGAAATGATTTTGCTGACATTTGTATGACAACCTGCCATGGGGTCAAATGCTGTCTGACTTGTTTCATAGCAATTGTTAGGCTGTTCTTTATACACACTGATTTTGTTTACGGATTACTCCGTTTACCTGATCAAGATATAGGGCTGACGGTGAGTGTGACCGGTCGTCAGGGGATGCTTACTCTTCCTTGGCACCTGATCCCACCTCTGGTATGTCCAGGGGTTCGTGTTTGCTCAACTCTTAATTTTGTATTCCTTGTAGAAGTTATGAGATTAATAACTGTGCTTTTCATAGGCACGATCTTATACGGAATACACAAGGCTTTAAAGCTCAAAATTATAGACAATATCTGGAGCACCGGCATTACTCAACCTTTATCTGTCCCCTCCCTAAAGACGGCTTTATCTAGACATTATTAGATCTGCATTAGGGCCGAAGCATCAAATGGGAACTATTTCAAAGCTGGGTATAAAAAGACTACGATGATACGATATGTATTATTGGATAAACTTTCATATTCGGTAGAATTTGTTTGGTTTTTTCGCCATGTGTTTCAAATGGACAATATCAAATAAATCCGTTTTATGTGTAAAGATAAAAAGAGAACGTTGTGCCAATTACCTGAGGGTTACTAATGATTCGTTAAGAACGGAACATTGTTGACACTTTGTTGTGTATTTAGCTACAGAAGTTACCTAAAAACAAACAATGAATTGTTGCTATTACCAATAAGGCATTTGTTCAGAAACTGCGATTGACCGGAGATAAATCGTTGTAGCTGGCCTGGTTTTAAAGCATTTGTTTAGAAATTTCGATTGGCCAGAGACAGATCGTTGTATGTGACACTGGTTGCTAGGCCCTCCTTGTGTCAGTGGCATATAATTATCAATACAGGACTCCCCCCCCCCCCACCACCACACTTTCTATGTAGCACTTTATTCTTTATTAGTTAGAGTTTTCTACAGGCTAGTTTACCAATAGAATTATCCACGAGTTTACATACTGCATCGAGTTTGCAAAATTCTTTTCAATGTTTACATTCCAAAATACCTAACGAGAGAGAAATACAACTCCTAATTCTAAGTGGATGCAGATAGATATGTACAATTACATTCCAACACGTTAAAGAGAGAGAAAACTAACACACTAGTCTGAGTAGATGCAGTCAGACATGCTCGATGCAGTTTAGAAAACAACTACGTATATGTAATTCTAAGTGTACGCCCCTTGTTTCTGGCGCGTCAATTAATGACAAGAATTACGAAAATGAAAACGCTTGTAAGATGACACATCGGTATTTATTTCAGAATGTTTCATCTAGAGAGGATCAGTGTACAACATTTAAAATCAGCAGTATCTTTGTCAGGCATGTGATATGTTGTGATCATGCCATCCTAATCAGAAAAGACGCAGCACCAGAGCTGTCATAACCAGTGTCGTACTTGACTTATAACTCTCTTCATGTATGTCCATCCTCTAACATTCCCTCCACTTTTCACACTGTATACATCTTTTTTGTTTATACTTTGTAATTGAATATGTATTATGCTGATGAGCCGTAAGGCTTAAAGCCAATAAACAATACAATACTATTTTGGGTCTGTGGTCCTTCTGTGGTCAGTGTTAATGACGTGTTGTGAACATGTATAAAATCATACTCATCTAAACATATTTTTTATTGAAACCAACATGATTCATTATCACTTCACCAGCGGGCATGGCCTGTATTTAGCCCTTTTCGTAATTTGAATTCTTCTCCGATGTACAACGAAGAATCCGATTTCAGGAGGGAGTTTTTTTTTCAGCTTTGAAGAAACGCCACGCGGTGTAGATACGAAATACTATACTGTATACAAGTGATGTAAGCCATCAGCTCCGTTCTAACTCTGACGCCAGCGATAGTGCCCGGAGTTATATAAACATACAATAACCGGACCATTCCATCACTACATGTACACGATGTACATATGTAATCGCGTGGGTTGTCGTGGATCTGAGGCATTACGTATGCATTATACCACGACTTCTACAAGACACATGAAGACCAAAGACATATATTCCTAGTTTTCCCTGTTGATAAATGACACATTCTTGATGTTTTTATATATTACTGGTATATTACATGTTATTCTGTAATTTCCTTATATAAACTTTAATTCGACTTTTAGATATATCGATGACGTTTTGTCTATTAACAATGATAGCTTTCATTCATATGTCGATTTGATATATCCCTGTGAGCTCGAAATAAAGGACACCACAGAGTCGTCCACTTCTGCTTCATACTTAGATATTTTATTGAAAGTAGACATTAACGGCAAACTAACAACTCAACTGTATGACAAACGGGATGATTTCAGCTTCTCCATCGTCAACTTCCCACATTTATGTAGCAATATTCCATTAGCACCTGCATATGGTGTTTATATATCTCAACTGATTCGATATGCAAGAGCTTGTTCTGGGTATAGTCAGTTTTTAAATCGAGGTAAGCTACTGACAAACAAGTTGATGGTACAGGGATTTCAACAGTCTCGATTGAAGTCAGCATTTCGCAAATTCTATGGTCGTTATAACGATCTAGTTCGTCAATACAACCTCGCATTGGGTCAAATGCTGTCTGACGTGTTTCATACCGATTGTTAAGTCGTTCTTGGCACACTGATTTTGACTACGGATAACTCCGTTTACCTGATCAGGATATGGGGCTCACGGCGGGTGTGACCGGTCAACAGGGGATGCTTACTCCTCCTAGGCACCTGATCCCACTTCTGGTGTGTCCAGGGGTCCGTATTTGCCCAACTATCTATTTTGTATTGCTTGTAGGAATTATGAGATTGATCACTGTTCGTTATCTTCACCTTGCATATATATATATATATATATATATATATATATATATATATATGTTCTTCTTCCATAGATTACATAAAGTAAGTGAATTTTTTTTAATTAAAAAATCAACTTTGCCCTATTCCAAAGAAGTAAATGAATACAATGCACCTAATAGTATATAGTTTGACTATAATTTCTAAAGCCTTGGAGAAAAATGACAAAAACCAAATATTAATCAAAGTACTGATAAGCTCACGGTGTCACAGTGGGTTTTAATTTTGCAACATTAACAAGGTGTAATACTAGTAATCCAAAACGAGTTTGATAAACAGGGAGATTATATAAAAACAAGAAGAGCATGGACGCATATCACACACTGGTAGATAAAGGTGAGAACCTGAGGAACCGCTCTCCGGCTTTGAACGAGTTCTGTTTACTTTTGTATCACACAGTCAGTGCGACTACTACCGCCTTGTCGCTTAGGACCAGCGCTTAAAATTCTAATCAAATAAAATACATGTGTAAATGAAAATCCATGGATAAAATATACTTCTATTGATGATTATTTTTGTCGTTGGGTGTAAGTTTATATGTGTGTTTATGTTGAAATGGACATATCGTTGATATATTTATTATAACATGCTTGAACAGTATCATTTATTTCGATGAACTATTTGACTTCGTAACTCGATCGTAGAGCGGAGTCGTATATTTTCGAACACGAACACCAACCGTCAACGATACATCAATCACTGTTTGTATTTGTACTCACTTCATGAGTAACGATAGACTTCGTGATTAAGGAGGGTTGTACATGCGCTAGAAATGGACGCCAACATTAAATTGTTGGGTTTTTATTTGTTATCTAGCAAAGTGTTACCCTCTTCGTAAGTGATATAATCTCTAACAAAGTTGAAGGCGAACAATCATCTCATAGAAGTTGAAATAATTTGAGATGTAATTAATGTATAATTGTGCAGTCATCCAAAGACTAACACGTATTATAATTAAAGATTGAACATTAAATTAAATTTATTCAAAATATGAACTAAGATACACTGCGTCTTTTCCAAGTGTTTTGAAAAGCAGGGTTAAGAATGTGCGAGTAAAGTTGATATGTTGTCATTGAATACTTCAAAACCAATACTGTGTGTGTGTGTGGGGGGGGGGGGGGGGGGGGTAAACGAAGTTAACAGAGGACGGAACTGAGAGAAAACTCTCATGAATACAAATTGCGGACTGATGTTGAAGGGAAAGATGGACATGCGTTGACAGAGAAAGAGAGAAAAGAATAGACAGATCCAAAATTATTACACCAATGGAATACGATACCGCCATCCCTCATAGATGTGCAATCAGAAGGGTTAATTTCATCTTCAAATTTCAAACACGCATTCTATTAATATCAAATGTCTTTTACTAACTAAAACATATGCCATCGCTATGTTCAATATGAATTTAAAGACATGCAGTTAGGTACGAAAGGCGAAGATAACGAACTGTGATCAATGTCATAACTCCTAAAAGCAAAATAGATAGTTGGACAAACACGGACTCCTAGATATACCAGAGGTGGGATCAGGTGCCTAGGAGTAAGCATCCCCTGTCGACTGGTCTCACCCGCCGTGAGCCCTTTATCTTGATCAGGTAACAGAGGTGTCCGTAGTCAAAATCAGTGTGCCAAGAACGGTCTAACAATCGGTATAAAACACGTCAGACATTTAGACCCAATGATAGGTTGTATTGGCAAACTAGATCGTTATAACGATCATAGAATTTGCGAAATGCTCATTTAAAACGAGACTGTTGAAACCCCTGCACCATCAACTTGTTTGTCAGTAGTCTGCCTTGATTCTTAAAGTCATGCCAATCTTGTCATAATCGTAAGTCGGGAGAATTTTTAGTTTTGAAAAATGGTCATGTTGAAGTTACACCTTTCTAGATCTGCACTTAAAATATGGGTAAATTTCAAGGAGTACAAAATTTCAAGGATCCCAACACTTATCTGTGCTGTTAAAATGCAATTCTGATTTATCAGACCTGCATAAGCTCGGAATCTCGGAAACGAAAATCTTTCAATGTATTCATTTACATTTAAAAGGAACTATATTGTTTAGCGTACATGCATGTAGAACAAACCTCTTTCATTCAATCCGATTAAAATCAGCTCCTCGATCCCCTTCTTTATTTTTATGTTGTCGATACATCAGCGACAATTAAAAAAAGTGGAGCGAATCGAGGAGCTGGTTTTAATCAGATTGCTCTTTCATTGTGCTTTTAGTGGCGATTATTTTTACAATCAAAGACAAAACGTCTAGAATTACACAATATACCAAAGACAAAACTTCTAAAATTATATAACATACATTCTAGATATTCCGCATTAACTGTAAAAAGTAAAGGAAAAAAAAAATACGATAAATGTGTAAAACTAGCGATAGGAAATAAATAAATTTGACATCAGTAGGAAGGTTACCTCATTTATAAATCCCTCCGTGTCATCAACCATTTCCAATCGGTTCTCACGTGTAGTAATTAGAGAAACACGTTCTGCAGGATTATGACTTTATTCATTTATACAAAACATTAAATTATACAAAAATCACAATACATTATTTTCAATAACCCACAAATTGCATCGCTTTATAAATCTGAAACATGATATTTTACAAGCTTCATATTTAATACCTGCTGTAGGTACTAGTAGTTTTGACCTAAATTGCAATTATCTGAGTAGTTTTCTAAAACACAAATTATCATGCAGACAAGTGGATTGTCTATCATACAATTAAAGCCTTTCAAAGTTGTCCATACAAAGATACAATAAACTGGATGTTTTTTCTCACTTAACATATACTAGTAGTTAAACTTTATCATATCATCAATCTATTTAAATATATTACATGTAGACATTAAAATGGAAACTTTTATTTCAGTAACATGCTTTACGGACAATGTGGAGCTTTGATTAGTAATCACGTGATCATTGGGTCATGACCAATGTTTGAAAACTTTTATTTTATTATAAGTAAAATGCAGTATATTCTATGCATATGTGCTGTTCTGAATACAGCTTTTGATTATGCATATAGTCACCTGATCCAATGAGTTTGAGGTAAAACATTCGAACCCAGTTGAACAAAGGTTATATTAATAAATTTGGTGTTAGTTCATTTGATAGATATTTGTACAACTGGACCCAGATTGACGATAGAATATTTCGACGAATATGTACAATATAGACATACGCAGAGGATGCTACAATTCAGATACTGATCTCAATGATATTAATAATGAAAATAGTTACAGGCATTGTGAAATATAATGAACATCAGAAAACTTTAAAACACAGGTAAGAGCGATACATCGGTCGCAAAATTAACTTGCAGCAATTGTCCAGGTGCGGATCCTTCAGCGGTTCTGCTTGTTATGACAAATAGCAGACGTCATGTGCAAAAGTGTATTTGTATCGCAATCAGGAGTACAAGAAAATCCTCCTTCTGATCCAACAAACAACATTTATATTAAGGTAAAGCTCACGGTGAGGAGGCTTAACCACCTGTCTCAGCGGCGCACAAAACAAACAACTGATCAGAGATCATTTGTGCGGCTTATGACAGCTCTCAGACGATCTATGGGAGATGGAATCCATAGAACTGCTGGAGTGAAGGATGTCAGATCTCTTGTTTTTATGTTTGTCGTGTGGCTTGGAGAGATCGCATTTGGAACCTTTGTGGTGGTGGTGATGACCTCTTGATTTACCGGGTATCACATGTTCTGACAGATCTATTGTATGCGCATGCGTCGGACGCTGATGTCTTAGTTTCGGAGAAGGGTTAGGACTGGATTCGTTTGAGTGTTTGTGATGAAATAAATCTGAAAATCCACAAACATCTGTGTGGGACTGTCGGTGAAGTTCGTGTTTGTGTTGTTTGTGAAGCAGTTCTGCCGTCCTTTTTCCTGCCACCATATTGAATATTCCATACGACAAAAACGTCTCTCTTTCCTGAAAAGACATAATGTTCATAAATAATCAAGATAACAAAAATTAAATATACTTGATACCTTATATACATTGATTACACGTTACATGTAATTAACTTGGGATTACTTTTCATATTTTACATTTTTTTTTCTTTTTGACTTTTTCTATTATTTTGGGTGGGGGTGGGTGTATGTGTTTGCCTGTCAAGGGGATGTCATTTATGATCTTTAAAGACGTGGAGTGCTGTCTACCAAATTTAAAAAAATCCACGAAATTTGAGTCACCGCGAATAATTCTAACGTAAGAACATTTTCCTGGCTTTATCATTAGAATACCCCAGTCTAGTCTTTAATGCTGAGAAAGTAGCTTATTAATACAAGTGTATAGTTTAGATTAAACCATTACTCAAGTAAGACCCTATTTCTCCTTTGCCTATTTGATTGCATATTTTTAGCAGCATCATTTCAAAATTAAGGATTATCTCCCTCATGCATAGCTCTTATCAATACACGAATTTGACTCCACTTTTTTTGGCACGCTGTTTTTGGCTATAATAGCTCTAAAACTTCATTGTTATTTCGGATTTCAAACATTTCGGTTGAGAATCACTGAAGAGACATTATTTGTCGAAATGCGCATCTGGTGCATCAAAATTGGTACCGTATAAGTTTTACATCATAGATATGACATCAAAATCTGTTCATCAAATTTGAATGTTTAATTGTGGAGGACAAGTATTGGCAGGTATAATGATAGAAAACAATATAAGATAAGAGAAACGATTGCCTGTTTTATCGTCTGCTTCTTTGCTTGCCGCATCACGATCTCAGCAGACGATCAATTAAAGTGTGAAACATTGAAACATTCACATCTTGTTTATCAGAGTTATTGGGTTAATATTTCACAAATAAGACATAATCCAGTTTTCAAAAAATCCAGGTTTTGATGACCCTAATCTTGGTGGAATTTACCGATATTCCATTTTGTTACTGACAAGCAAGAGCCGTGTCTTCATCAGGTTGAAGGATAAATGAGTACACGTACATATGTACTAGTGTTATATCGAAATTTTCAAAGAGCTCTCATTGATTCTCAAAGCGGCAGGGGATTCAATAGGTGAGCTAGCCGTGATCGAAGGATCGCTAACATATTGTAGTTGTTCTCGCTTTCTTTTGACATTTTCCTTCTATTAAGCTATTCAATCGGCTGCTGACATAAACATAACACACGAACAGAAACTATAAAATAATTGGGTTCGTGTTTTCATTGTTGTTCACAATAGAGGGAAACAAAGCTTGTGCCTGATGTGCTGGCCTGTGTAGTAATACATCGTATCGTGTGATGTCCTGTAATTTCTCTGCCACTGAATTAGACAAAGGCATGTGATATCCATTCTCCCCAGGGTAACCGATAATTTACTAGAGATTGAAAAATAAATCAGGCAAGCGTGAGCAATATATTTAAATCCTTCTGGGATTATCCTGAGGAATAAGCAATTATGGCAACGCATTGGTTGATTAAATGGAAATATAATAATACTATTTTACATAATACGAATATGACGTCGTCAAATCAAGACGTATGGTAAAGTCTGTATTCATGTCAGCAGAGAAAAGGGGGCACACCGCAGAATAATTCTATATGGTATGCACTAGCTCAAACGAAAGTGAAATCTCAAATTACAGACTGCTGGCGTCACTCCAGAAATTTAGGATTTGAAGATAGTCATAACTTTGGACAATCGTCCATTTTTATTCTTTCTTCTTTTTTTTTATCAATGAAATAAAAATATTGCTTTATCACATATTATCACTGTAGCAAAATCCCAAGTGGAATATTATTGTTGTAAGAATTAGAAAATTCATGCTATCAAGTGGAATATTATTGTTGTAAGAATTAGAAAATTCATGTTATCAAGTGGAATATTATTGTTGTAAGAATTAGAAAATTCAAGTTATCAAACATTTGGGAATTTGATCTGTGTTGTTCGTATTTTTTGTATATGATCATGAAAGGGAACATTTCCACTGTTTTGTACTTCTATATACGGTTACGAGTAATATTAGTGACCACTTAATTTCTTCTATATTTGTAAACTAAATCAGTTTCAAGACACAGAACCACTAATACGATATACAGCTTATACTTAAAACCTGCTAAAGCAGACCGAATTAAATCTTAGATAAATAACAGTGTTCCTTCTGAACTGCTTACATGATATAAGACATTTCCTCTGCATTTACCAATCATTCAATAGCAGGTATACAAAGATCAATTGAAATGAGTTTTGTAACCATTCAAATTCTGGACACCTCCTGAGGGGGGGGGGGGGGGGGGGGGTGAGGTCAAGGTACGTATAGAACGTGGAGTGTGAATCGGTTTACGTTAAATGAAACAGTTCAAATCAAGAAAATCGTATGCCGGTTCATACCGCTTTTCATCAAGGTATCAATACTTTGCTAGTGAAATAACAAGCACACCTCTATCCGATTCGTTTTATACATTTTCATGAAAGGCGCGAATACCGGTGATATTTATTTTCCTTTGACAAACTTATCGGAGACTTTTCCAGGAAGACTATAATCAATCGAAATAAAGGAAGAACAATCTGCGTTATCACAATGTTTGTTTTCTTTCAATTCTGCAACAATAACAGCTACCTTTATTGACTAAATATTGCACAACGCAGTTAAAGAGTGATAATGATCTTACGAACAGGAAATTATTTGTCGCTGAATTTTAACTGTCAAATTTGCTGCTTTAATATACATTCCAATGGGAATTTTGCAATAAATTGAGTATTATTTCTTTCCTAATTATTCTGTTTTCCTTGTTTTAAATTCAATCTTGGATCCTGGAAATATCTTGTTTATTTGCTCATTTTTTCATGAGTGCGCATGCGTACAGAATTCTAGAAACATCGGAACCATAAAATTTTAGCAAAGATACCAGATGCTATGATAAGGGCATATGAACGTTAAAAATTGTAAGTTCAAGCCAAAACATTGGGGAAAAAAACCCATATAACATACAATATTTCTCGCTTTCCTCCACTATATACCACAATGCAATGACTATAATTTCATCAGAATACTTGACAGTGTATGGAATTACATTACAATTTACAATGCCTATTTCAGTAGTAGTCAAGAGTATATCAGAGGTTTAAGTACAGGCCAAGTACGTTATCTGGAAATTCTGGAGAGGACACAGTCTTATCTTTTAGAATTGATAACATTGTAAACTCGCAATGACTTTGTTCAACGGTTTTACGATTCTCCTAATACTGTCGTCTGTGGTTGTAACGGAAGCAGACGATGATGGAGCCTGGAAGCGGGAAATGGAGCAGAAGATGGAGGAGGTTCTGCGCGTTGTGCAGAGACAAGAAGACATGATTTTAAAGAGGGACCGCGTGATTGACATCCAGGGTCGAAACATCGAGAAGCACAGTGAAGAAATTGGAAAGCTAAAGGACATGATTTTAAAAAGGGACCGCGTGATTGAACTCCAGAGCCAAAACATAGAGAGGCACAATGAAGAGATTGGTATGCTGAAGAGAAGTATGAAGGAGAAGACACTACAACACATAGTTCAGCACGCAGAAAGCAAGGTCGACAACGCAACACACAAAACAACCAATGAACAACCTCAAGGTATTTAGTATCATATGATTGCAGTATTCCATATCATATAAAACATTAGTGATATTACATTATTCGTGTATTTTTTAGGAAGTTCATTGGTAACCGTTCAATGAGTGTCTATCGTCACTAAACCACAACATTATGTAATACAACTCACGTTATGTAATACAACTCACGTTATTTAATACAACTCACATTATGTAATACAACTCACGTTATATAATACAACTCACGTTATATAATACAACTCACATTATGTAATACAACTCACGTTATGTAATACAATTCACGTTATGTAATACAACTCACGTTATATAATACAATTCACGTTATATAATACAACTCACGTTATATAATACAACTCACATTATCTAATACAACTCACATTATGTAATACAACTCACATTATATAATACAACTCACGTTATTTAATACAACTCACGTCATGTAATACATCTCACGTTATGTAATACAATTCACGTTATATAATACAACTCACGTTATATAATACAATTCACGTTATATAATACAACTCACGTTATATAATACAACTCACATTATGTAATACAATTCACGTTATGTAATACATCTCACATTATGTAATACAATTCACGTTATATAATACATCTCACGTTATATAATACAACTCACGTTATATAATACAATTCACGTTATATATTACAATTCACGTTATATAATACAACTCACGTTATATAATACAACTCACGTTATGTAATACAATTCACGTTATGTAATACATCTCACATTATGTAATACAACTCACGTTATATAATACAACTCACGTTATATAATACAACTCACGTTATATAATACAATTCACGTTATATAATACAACTCACATTATCTAATACAACTCACGATATGTAATACAACTCACATTATGTAATACATCTCACGTTATGTAATACAACTCACGTTATGTAATACAACTCACGTTATATAATACAATTCACGTTATATAATACAACTCACGTTATATAATACAACTCACGTTATGTAATACATCTCATATTATGTAATACAACTCACGTTATATAATACAATTCACGTTATATAATACAATTCACGTTATATAATACAACTCACATTATGTAATACAATTCACGTTATATAATACAACTCACGTTATGTAATACATCTCACGTTATATAATACAATTCACGTTATATAATACAACTCACGTTATGTAATACATCTCACGTTATATAATACAATTCACGTTATATAATACAACTCACGTTATATAATACAACTCACGTTATATAATACAACTCACATTATGTAATACAACTCACGTTATATAATACAACTCACGTTATGTAATACAATTCACGTTATATAATACAACTCACATTATGTAATACAACTCACGTTATATAATACAACTCACGTTATGTAATACAATTCACGTTATATAATACAACTCACGTTATATAATACAACTCACATTATATAATACAACTCACGTTATGTAATACAATTCACGTTATATAATACAACTCACGTTATATAATACAACTCACATTATGTAATACAACTCACGTTATGTAATACAACTCACGTTATATAATACAACTCACGTTATATAATACAACTCACATTATGTAATACAACTCACGTTATATAATACAACTCACATTATGTAATACAACTCACGTTATGTAATACAACTCACGTTATATAATACAACTCACGTTATATAATACAACTCACATTATGTAATACAACTCACGTTATATAATACAACTCACATTATGTAATACAACTCACGTTATGTAATACATCTCACATTATGTAATACAATTCACGTTATATAATACAACTCACGTTATGTAATACAACTCACGATATATAATACAACTCACATTATCTAATACAACTCACATTATGTAATACAACTCACGTTATATAATACAACTCACATTATCTAATACAACTCACATTATGTAATACAACTCACGTTATATAATACAACTCACATTATGTAATACATCTCACATTATGTAATACAACTCACGTTATGTAATACAACTCACGTTATATAATACAACTCACGTTATATAATACAACTCACATTATATAATACAACTCACGTTATGTAATACAACTCACGTTATGTAATACAACTCACGTTATGTAATACAACTCACGTTATGTAATACAACTCACGTTATATAATACAACTCACATTATCTAATACAACTCACGTTATGTAATACAACTCACGTTATGTAATACAACTCACATTATGTAATACAACTCACGTTATGTAATACAACTCACGTTATATAATACAACTCACATTATGTAATACAACTCACGTTATGTAATACAACTCACGTTATGTAATACAACTCACGTTATGTAATACAACTCACGTTATATAATACAACTCACGTTATATAATACAACTCACATTATGTAATACAACTCACGTTATGTAATACAACTCACGTTATATAATACAACTCACATTATATAATACAACTCACATTATGTAATACAACTCACGTTATGTAATACAACTCACGTTATATAATACAACTCACGTTATGTAATACAACTCACGTTATGTAATACAACTCACGTTATATAATACAACTCACATTATATAATACAACTCACATTATGTAATACAACTCACGTTATGTAATACAACTCACGTTATGTAATACAACTCACGTTATGTAATACAACTCACATTATATAATACAACTCAAGTTATATAATACAACTCACGATATGTAATACAACTCACGTTATCTAATACATCTCACGTTATGTAATACAATTAACGTTATATAATACAACTCACGTTATGTAATACAATTCACGTTATATAATACAACTCACGTTATATAATACAACTCACGTTATATAATACAATTATGTAATACATCTCGCGTTATGTAATACAACTCACGTTATTGCAAACTTTATCGCACTTGAATTCATTGACTGTGATAACAATATTGTAAAAAGAACAAAATCATGTCATTGAATACAGGAGTGATTATACGGGCTATAGTTTTATCAATGGATAGTAAATGATCAATCTTAGGCAACTTTCAGGAATTATTTTTTGAACATTTCAGGCGGGAGTGATTCCAAACGACTCCTTATCCCTGTCAGTCAGGATCAAGATGCAGTTGCATTTTACGCGTACATGTCAAAAAACTTCGGACATGTTGGGAATGGACACGTGTACATCTATGACACGGTTGTCACTAACGCAGGCAACGCCTATAATCACCATACCGGAGTCTTCACTGCGCCACGTCAAGGACTCTACGCATTTTCATGGACAATTTTTGTCGCAGGGGAACACCTGGACGGCGAGACTGGTCAATTTGGAGAAGTGACAGTGCACTTAGTTCAAAATGGGCAGTATCGCGGGTCCGTATACGCAGACACTGAAACTAACTACGAAGAAGAAATGTCCACAGGATTCGCCATTTTATCATTAGATGCAGGTGACGTAGTAATGGTTACGACACCAAGTGGGGCTCAAGGGTCATACCGAAGCGACACCCTTGGAAGATGGTCATTCTCAGGTTTCCGCGTGGCTTAACGTAAAATAAGATTTGCAATAAAAGTCTCCCACAAACAGGTCATCTTTCGTATGTGTAAGGGGTGGGGTGTTTGTGTGGAGGGATGGGTTTCTGTTGTTTGATTGATGCTGTTGTGATCGGGTTGGACCGCTTCAGGGGGAGGACACAATGTCAGTTTGAAGGAGAAATTCGAACAGTAGATAATACATATAATGGTTTAGACATGCGATGTGCTGTTTTCCCGACCAAATGAATTAAAACCATTTTCAAAACTTTAAATTAGATATGATAGTGGTCGTAAATTATACATGTACAAGATAAGACATACTACAAGATAAGACATACTACAAGATAAGACATACATGTATGATATTAAACACATCAAGCATTGCAGTGCCACAATAGAAAACTTCTAGTGGTACATTGCGATCCAAAAACAGAAAACAAGCACTGTTGCATTAACCATGTAGTGTCATCGCTCTCCTTATCTACGAATTTCTTATCCATTTTGTAAACATATCGTATGACAGTACTCTGCAAATTTAAGTACAAAACCAGAGAGTAACTATCGTAGGTCCCTATATAGAACGTCTTCCCTGACACTGATAAGAACAAAACAACCATGTTGCCGTGGCACTACCTGTGCGTGTTAATTTTGTTGTTCTCCTCGGTGGTTACCATCAAGGCTGAAGAAGAGAATGGGAGATGGAAAGAAAGAATGGAGGAAGAAATGAAAAGAATCTTGGAGATTGTGGAGAAGCAAACGAAAGTTATCAGAAGACAGGATTCGGAGATTGCAGCCTTGAAGAACCGTATTGACACACTCGAAGATCGGGCTCCAAGCAAAGCAAAGGAAGAGACACAATCAGGGCAGCAGACGTCCATAAAAAGGACCAAACCAAAAGCGAACCAGTTTATAGACACGCTCAAAGACAACCATTCCCCTCCAAAAGGTATATCCATGTCAATGTCACTGACCTCATAAAAGATACGAATTGAATGTGTTCGTGCAAGATAATCTAGACTTTATGAAAAAGATACCGAATAAGACTTGTGAAGTGTCAAATATGTTGAATTTTTCATTGCGATCGTCACAGTGGTACCATATGCAAGTAGTTGACAGCGAGTTTAAATCTAAAGCAGGAGGCCGTGGTTCAAATCCTTGCGTGGTCAGACTAGACAAGTTGAAATAATTCATTACGGTTATTTCACCATTCACTCAGCACTGAAAGGAAAGTCTAGGATGTTTAATAATGGATGTGCCATGTCATCGATGGAGTTATCATTCTCGCGGTACTGGCGTATGGTACATGTAGATGGCACTGTTAATATATTTGCAAGTTGGTTGGTTGTTTTACGTCCAGTTGAGAATTTTTCACTCGTATTGAGACGTCGCCAGTTGTACCAGAAATTTGGACCTATACATAGCGCTTCTCTAACTTGCCAACGCCTGCCGCGACACAGTACATCCGTTATCAAGGTCATATCCGAAAGACCCGTGAATGTCAAACGTTTGGCGAAGGAGAAATTACTATCTATGTTTACGTCTTAGGTTTGACACGGCCATAGTACGAGCGGGGCTCGAACTCACGACCTCTCGGTTACGAAGCGAACGCTATTCCACTGAGATACCGCGACCGATTGGCCGGTTAATAATATATGAATACATGAAATGCTCTAATATGAATGCAACATAACTTCATATTATAAAAAAGCATTTACTGTTCTGTAGTAAAATAGAAGAAATCAACATATTTTTCATACACCTTTTCTCGAAATCAAAAAATATTTTAATATTGCATTTTTTCTCAGGTGTACAAAGGCGTTTCCTTGATGGTTCCCCGGGACATCAGACTCCTGTAGCATTTTACGCCTACATCTCCAAAGACTTCACGCATGTCGGGGACAATCACATGTTCGTCTTCGATACGATAGTCACCAACAGTGGCCATGCTTACAACAACTATAGCGGGGTTTTTACTGCGTCATCTAGCGGGCTGTATGCGTTTGCCTACTCCATTGCAGTTGCTGGTCATCATATTTCTGGTGATACGGACAGTCAGTACGGAGAAATTTCGGTACAGTTAGTACGCAATGCTACACCTTACGGTTCCATTGCTGCTGACACAGAAAGGGCGTCTGATGACGAGATGGCAACAGGATTCGCCATTCTCTATCTGGATGCCGGCGACATAGTTAAGGTCACTGCAAAAGGTCAAGGTCAAGGGTCTTTTCTAAGCAGTAGATACGAACACTGGTCATTCTCGGGATTCAAAATCCAATAGAAATACTAGAATTCAACATTAAATATATTTGCTACTCGGCTAAAATTGTCTTGAGATTGTCAAATGCTTACGAAAGTCATATGCACTGTATGTAGTAAACTTCTTTAGTACAACGCTAATTTAATTGAGACCAGGGGCTAAAAGGAAATATCAATTTTCAAGTAACGTCAAACAGAAATAATGATACCGATTCAAAAACAAAAAAGTGAAACCAGCTGGTAAGGAAACGATTGCGTTCAATGACAGAGAGTAATAAGTTTGCCGTGAACCACTTGCGAAGCTTTTTTTCTGATATGATGCATTACTGAGTACGCCAAGTAGTATCGACTCGATCAAAACCTTTTACAGGGTATTCTAAAATCTTAAACTTTGTTTTTGTCTCGAAATAGATACCACAGAGACAGGAATGAACGCAGCAGCCAAGTGTGGTACTCGTGCACGCAATCAGATTGACTGGTATTAATGATGGCAATTATTGGTAGCAATTAAGATCGCGTGGTCTGAACCCATTCATTGGATTTTAAGTGACCGGTGAAATCAATTGTCATTATCATGTGGGACCGATTTCTAAGAAGGCTGACTGCTAACCCTGGGTTGTAAATCCATAATAAAGAGGCGATATACACGTTACAATCGCAAGAAGATGACCGGGTAGCTTTGTATTGAATCCAAATATTCGTAAATCAAGTCTCGCTGAGTAATCCGCTACTAAAAATTTTCATGGATTTAACTTCAAAGTTCCCGGATTTTATTTCTTTTGTGTACACAAACAAGGCCACAGTAATGCTGAGTATCGTCTACAGAATAACGTCACGTGCTCACTCCCACTGCTTACTCGTGATACTTACACTGTCACGTCATCATGCACGCACTGTCACGTCATTAAGTACGCACTGTCGCATCATCATGCACGCACAGTCACGTCATTAAATACGCACTGTCACGTCATTAACTATGCACTGTCACGTCATCATGCACGCACAGTCACGTCATTAAGTACGCACTACCATATCACCATCTCCGCTCAAACTTGTTACAACTATCAATTTACCTCAAGTGATTTGTAAACGTTGTTTCGAGCATATTTCATGAGTATTTCATCTGATATTTTACTTATTCTTGAACATTTTTCATTATCATTGGAATAGTTAAAAGGGTCTATGACAGACGGCTAACAATTTGGGGGTGTTAACTTTAAGTTGGGTCTTTAAATACATTGTTTACGGGTATAAACCGAGAATTATTATTTCAATTTAACAGTCACAAACTTTCAGTACTCTAGATACAGTATGAAAACTTAGGCTACACCTGTACCACACACTAATGTACTCTACAGATTTACAGCAGCACTATTATACGACAGAAAGACAAACCTTGTCCTGTATGCTTTTAGCGGTGCTGACTTCGTAACTGTGCTCCATTTCGGAGTTCAGCTGGTGAGACTGGTGATGATGTCCTGCAATGGTCAGATATAGGAAATATAGAATACGTGTCAGATATAGGAAATATAGAATACGTGTCAGATATAGGAAATATAGAATACGTGTCAGATATAGGAAATATAAAATACGTGTCAGATATAGGAAATATAGAATACGTGTCAGATATAGTAAATATAGAATACGTGTCAGATATAGGAAATATAGAATAAGTGTCAGATATAGGAAATATAGAATACGTGTCAGATATAGGAAATATAGAATACGTGTCAGATATAGGAAATATAGAATACGTGTCAGATATAGGAAATATAGAATACGTGTCAGATATAGGAAATATAGAATACGTGTCAGATATAGGAAATATAGAATAAGTGTCAGATATAGGAAATATAGAATAAGTGTCAGATATAGGAAATATAGAATAAGCGTCAGATATAGGAAATATAGAATACGTGTCAGATATAGGAAATATAGAATAAGCGTCAGATATAGGAAATATAGAATAAGTGTCAGATATAGGAAATATAGAATAAGTGTCAGATATAGGAAATATAGAATAAGTGTCAGATATAGGAAATATAGAATACGTGTCAGATATAGGAAATATAGAATAAGCGTCAGATATAGGAAATATAGAATAAGCGTCAGATATAGGAAATATAGAATAAGTGTCAGATATAGGAAATATAAAATAAGCGTCAGATATAGGAAATATAGAATACGTGTCAGATATAGGAAATATAGAATACGTGTGGATATCATCGGTAATATAGGATACAAGTGGAGAGGTTGTTAATTATAAATTGTTGTAAAGGTGTGTTAATTATACATTGTTGTAAAGGTGTGTTAATTATACATTGTTGTACAGGTGTGTTAATTATACATTGTTGTACAGGTGTGTTAATTATACATTGTTGTACAGGTGTGTTAATTATACATTGTTGTACAGGTGTGTTAATTATACATTGTTGTACAGGTGTGTTAATTATACATTGTTGTACAGGTGTGTTAATTATACATTGTTGTACAGGTGTGTTAATTATACATTGTTGTACAGGTGTGTTAATTATACATTGTTGTAAAGGTGTGTTAATTATACATTGTTGTACAGGTGTGTTAATTATACATTGTTGTAAAGGTGTGTTAATTATACATTGTTGTACAGGTGTGTTAATTATACATTGTTGTACAGGTGTGTTAATTATACATTGATGTACAGGTGTGTTAATTATACATTGTTGTAAAGGTGTGTTAATTATACATTGTTGTACAGGTGTGTTAATTATACATTGTTGTACAGGTGTGTTAATCATACATTGTTGTACAGGTGTGTTAATTATACATTGTTGTACAGGTGTGTTAATTATACATTGTTGTACAGGTGTGTTAATTATACATTGGTGTACAGGTGTGTTAATTATACATTGTTGTACAGGTGTGTTAATTATACATTGGTGTACAGGTGTGTTAATTATACATTGGTGTACAGGTGTGTTAATTATACATTGTTGTACAGGTGTGTTGATTATACAATGATGTACAGGTGTGTTAATTATACATTGGTGTACAGGTGTGTTAATTATACATTGTTGTACAGGTGTGTTAATTATACATTGATGTATAGGATAATAGTGGACACGTTGTTAATTAATTATACATAGATGGCACAAAGGCACACACACATATATATATATATACACAAGGACAATGAACACACACAAGGACAATGAAGCTCAAGATTGAAAGCCATCTTTGAAAACTTAGATAAAGACGTCCTCCGCGATTCCTAATGGGTTTTCTTTAGTCGTTTTTTTTTTTTTACCCCACACGAATATCTACAAAGAACTTCATCGTAATGAATCCATTAAAGATTTATCTTATTAACTGTGATGATTTTTATGTATATAACCATTCGGCATCTTCCTTTATTTTCATAACAATACAAACTTTCTTTCTTGCTGAAGAATTGCACTTATGTCCTGTAACGCCCGCTCTAAGTTGTAAGTATTATATATAGTTAACATCTTAGTATCTCAATCTTTTCATGTTTTGACATCACCGTAGACATTGTGTTACAATAAAATGATATGAGAATTGGAGAAAACCCCTCTTGAGAATGTTTCACTCACATGGAGACGTCACCATTGCCGGTGAATGACTACAAAATTTAGGCCTTGACTCGGCGCTTTGTACAGCTTTGAGCAGGGAGGGATCTTTATCGTGCCACACCTGCTGTGACATGGGGCCTCGGTTTTTACGGTCTCATCCGAAGGACTGCCCCATTTAGTCGCCTCTTACAACCAGCAAGGGGTACTAGTGACCTATTCTAACCCAGATCCCCACAGGACTGGAGAAAACAGCAAACACTTTTAAAACGTTTACTGTATTCCTATTATAATGTGTTACATCCAAGTCAAAGAAAATACGAACTGTGGAATGAATGCATACCTTTAATTACATTTTATTTTAAATTTCATTTCAAAAAGACAGTTTAAGATAGGGTTATAAACCAAATACATTGTGTATAAATTTTCATTTTGCCCTTTACGAATTGCAAGATCTATATAGACACAGATGGAGAACGAATTTAATGAAACTCCACTGAAATTAGAATAAAATAATGTACATATAATAATATGGAGAAACTTACCTGATTTGGTGCATGATACTGATGGGGACGAGACGCGAGCAGATGAAGCTATCACTGAAAACATAGCGACAAAGAATTCCTGAAAAGCTCCCGAGAAAATATCAACTAGGGTCTATCTACATCACACTTTCATTAAACAGGTTTTGTTGTTTGTTTTTTCTCGAAGTTAAATCTTCTACATCCAGGTCTGGTTTTGACTCGTCTCAGATCCAAAGCAATTTGAAGAAAGGAAAAAGATTTTCAAAAATAACCAATATCGTCCTCTTGCCACAACCGGTTTCCGTTACACTGCGGCGAGGGGTCTTCTCCTGTCATATTTATACCTTTATTGACTTGCAGAAAGAGCGCGTTAAAGCGTGCAGCAGCCGATAGATGAAGTGATGGCATAAACCGCCAAAACACGGATGATGAGGTCAAAGAGAAAAATAAGACAACGATGCAAGTTGACGCATCTCTCATCAGCTGTCAAATGAAAATATCTAGCTAATTATAGTTATCGCTCCCGGCGGGTCCGATGTCTTAGTGTGCCAATAATCCCGTGAAAAGGGTTGCGTGTAACTTTCGAAGGGTGAGAGGGAGTTGGGCTATTGTTCCGCTTTTATTAGCGCATCCCTGACGCAAAGTGAGATAGAAAATAAAACAGATTTCCTCGCACCGCTTTCTCTTCCTGTTATGAAAAATTCCTTCTCAATGAAACATGCAAATTAAAGAAGAAATTTTGTACTTTTTTTATACGAACCGGATGCCTTAAATTAAATTCTATTAGACATCCCCATGAGAGAGAGCAAATTGACTAAAATCTTGACTTGCTGATTTTGATAGTGGATCCGGATAATTTATTGGCCCGGCGTGGATTTATTTTTGAGAAGATTCATTATTGCTAATTCTCCATGGCATGATAATGTACAACCGTGCCAATTTCAATTACAGCTGCTTTCGTATATAGTATATCAAACTTCAACACGTGGGTATTATAATGCTAATTTTATTTTTTATTTGTCTATGAAAACAACTCAAACGGCAATTTGAGAGTGTGTTTTAGATAGAAAGAAGAAAAAACACTCTACATTGACGCATTCGGTGTCACTGTTTATAGCGGGGGTGTATTGATAAACATACGAAAACAATTATGCAATACAAAGGTCCTGCGTAAGTGAGATGCTTTTCCACAAAGAGTGCAAATCCAAGAAATTCTGTAACCGAAATGAAGTTAATTGTCCAGGTATAAACAGAAAATAGGTCATCTTTTGAAATGTTTCAAATGGTACGTCAATAGTCACGTGCAAGTCCAGCTAAAATGTCAGTATTGTATTACATGTGTGTACGTACAGGTAAACAGGTATCTTACGATTTTAGGATCTCCTTGTAGGAATGAATTACATGTATATATTTTACACTTTTACTAGGAGAATGAAATACTTTTGGTACAACCAGTACAGATAAACGACGTAAAGGCAACACGTCTGGGCCAAATTTGTCACAATTAAAATATTGAAAAATCCGGAAACTTTGCCCGAGATCCACTAGGGAGAGAGAGAGAGAGAGGTGGCCCCCGTCTATATAGATGAATCTAGCCCCTCCCCTTCCAAGTTCTTAAACTAATTCGCCTCTGGCAGGTCACATTAAATAATTCTGACGCGACTTACGATGCACTTTCGTTTAGTATACTGCACTTCGGATGCACCTTCCAAAGTCAGGGGCTTTTTAAAAAAAATAAGTTTTTTAACAGGTAATTTTCACACATGGAATAATAACAAAAATTCTTACTACAAACGTACTAATGTACTGACCGCCGCGTCTATAGATTACAAAACTTTGACAGGACTCGTTGGATCACGTAAATACCGACACTCCCCCACACATTCAAAGGTTACCATGTACTTCTCACGAGTCACCTGATTTTATTAATTGCCTGATTAGTCAAAATTAGCAACCACATCGGGCATCAATATTTCTACATACATGTACCAGTCTTTAGTCATACAAAAGACAATGTTTCGGTTTAGGATGACCTTCAGGCTCCGAGGTCACAACCGGTAAACCCCATGGAATAGGTTGCCAACTGTTCGTAAACAGCCTCTCAGTAATGTGATGACTGTGGGTAGTTCCCATCCCAGACTCGTATACTACAACACCCAGCCTCTCAGTAATGTGATGACTGTGGGTAGTTAGCCTGTCAGTAATGTGAGGACTCTGTGGGTAGTTCCCATCCCAGACTCGTACACTACATCACTACCACAATGTAGACATGCTCATTAATCAGTGTACTATTCATGCCCATTAATCAGCCTTACAGAGTTTCCCACCAGTTTTCTTTGGGAGTTGTGTGTCATGTAAATCAGAAGTGACTGACGGTACATCTATTGAGAGAAACTTTCCAATCTAATTAAAATCAGACTTAGATCCGCGCCGTATACTCTGCAGCGTATCTTAGGATCTGATTTTGATTAGATTGAGAGACTTTCCTATCTAACATAAACCCGTACTAACCCAGTACTGATGAAAGGGCCATTCAGAATTCTCAACATTTTTAAATTCATTATTTGGCAGATGAAAAGTCCCAAACTTTCAGCAGCTTCAATGGACTCCATTCACTGAGCTGTCTGTGTAACTAAACTGAATACAAGATGTCAGTTCCTGAGGATGACCAATGAATGCAAGATGTCAGTTCCTGAGGATGACCAATGAATGCAAGATGTCAGTTCCTGAGGATGACCAATGAATACAAGATGTCAGTTCCTGAGGATGACCAATGAATACAAGATGTCAGTTCCTGAGGATGACCAATGAATACAAGATGTCAGTTCCTGAGGATGACCAATGAATACAAGATGTCAGTTCCTGAGGATGACCAATGTTAAGACACTCCCCCTACATACATACATTACATACACATCACATGTAGTACTTACATGTATGTGCATTACACATGTAGGCACAGACACACACATTGACACATATGTACATAAATACACGCTGAAACATACGACACATGTACATAAATACACGCTGACACATACATTGGTTCGCCACAATTCCGACAACCTAGATGAAAATTGTATGCAAGGTAATCTAGGAGCTGACAGAACAGCAAGACAAATCAATTGCTACATGAATACTACATGTCCTGGTAAAAATAATATAGACACAGGATTTCCACACATGAAACCATGCATCATAGTAATTACTTGTACTGTGAAATCATCATTGTTCAGGGGTGGGGGTGGGTGGAGCGGGTCAATGTTCACGAGTAACCAGAATGGTACTGGTTTGTGGGGACATGATTTCGTGGGTAATCAACCCTAAAATTAACACAGCTAACTGGTTAATTAACACTCAATATTGCACATATAACTGACACAATGACCCCCCCCCCCCCTCCCTCATCTGGACTGTAATTTGATTACAATTGTTGCGACTGTGCAATAATAATGTGACACCGTTTCTATTTACAATATATATACATCATAAAAAATACACATTATAATACAATTAACTTAAAGTAATTATTTCCCCCTGAAATAAACAACTCAATTGTTGCCCTTCTAAAACCAAGAGTGTGACAAATGAATAACGTTGTCAATAGATACCTAATGTAACGGGACAACATTCAACAAGAAACTTAATCTCACCTGTCAATAGATACCTAATGCAATGGGATAACATTCAACAAGAAACTTAATCTCACCTGTCAATGTTCGTGGGGATGTAAATTTGTGGGTAAGGGCGACCCCGAACAATGATTTCACAGTATATAATCAGAAGGATGAGAGATTTAAACATATTCATAATGTTTATTACTAAACATGAAGACAATACAGTTGTGGTTTTTCAGTAACCGTTTACATAAACAAGGATGATCACAGATATTGGTACAACAGCTCCTCGTCCCTCGTCTCACTCAGTGTTTTACACATCACAGTTCCATATAACATCTACACCACCAAGACAAGGCAATGCACATTTAATGTGTTGACGTCCTTGTTTTCAAATTTCATATGAGTTTCAATTTCTGTATATTTAAAATACCTCTCTGACAATCTCATACAAAATTTATTTAATTTTGCCATTCAAAATGAAACCATCTAATGCTGCGGACCGTGCCTTTAGGTGAAGCCACGGTACAATCTATAGGTCTCACATTGGATGGACTACACTGGGTATACACTGAGGTGCATGTTTAAATGTATGACTATTTTTCTGTGTGATTTCTACTGATCACATTTACAACAGAGTAAGTTTATGTATCAACAAACTTCATTCAAAAATGAAGTTTTTATCACAATATTACAACATCTGAACATGTCCCTAGATCTTTATTGATAATGCCACAGTGCTGTAAATCCTACCACATTGTTTGTACACAAGTCTAGGGGGTGAATCCTGGCTCTGCCCCTAGATCTTTATTCATAATGCCACAGAACTGTAAATCCCTATCACATTGTTTGTACACAAGTCTGGGGGAGTGAATCCCGGTTCTCTGACAAGCAATTCTGATTACTGACAAACATTTTCACGTCAGATATACTGAAAATGTACTCTTGCACTAATGGCTCAGATAAATACTGGTACATACGGATGTAGACGAATTCCACAATGAAAGATACTCCGGCAAATCAAGATGCTGAGGTGTGCCTGCACAAAACAGATTTCACTCATAACACCTGAGTTTGTAGACCTTAGTAACAGTTCAAGCAGCAGACTTCAGATGAGTTCATAATATTTTTGGGTCTTGGGATCGTAGTAGCAGTTCAGACAGGAATCATACAACAGGTCTAACTCGTCCTCGACAGCCAGGTCATCAGATGGTGCATATGTCTGCTCACGTGACTTTGTATCTAGTTGAGTATAAAGATTTGGAATTAAACTCCGTCATCGTAAATAAGCAATTCCCCCAACCCTCCTCTTTTTAACACACAGGACACCGAGAAATAGCATTTTCTATTATGTTATGGAAAGTGATATTTATAATAGATTCTGTCTACGAGTTGCACATTCCAATGCATGTGTATAAAGTAAATGTCTGGTCATTATCTATGAATAGACCCGTGTAACGATGAACGGACCCGTGTAACAATGAACAGACCCGTGTAACGATGAACGGACCCGTGTAACAATGAACAGGCCCGCGTAACGATGAACATACCCGCGTAACGTACCTTGAGCAGGAATGTTTTTGCGTGGTGATAAGGAACAGCTAGACAAATCCTCTATAGAGTCCGATGGATGGCCCCCCGGGAACACAATAGGTGGACTAAAAGCACCGCTCCAGTCCCTGTTAACAGAACAACCACATTAATACCTCCACAACTAATATCACATGCAGTTTTAACTACTAACATCTATACATGCATATAAGGTGGTCTGATTATGTGTCGGTTGTATATTCTCAGGATAATTTGGAGGAGAGTGCGGATGACCGATGTGTAAGTTGTATATTTACAAGATAATTTGGAGGAGTGACCATGAAATTGAAGAAACTAAGCCTTGTTATTTATCATAGATATAATACAACCTGTTCAAACTCAGCATAAGGAAGAATTTGGTACTGTAAGCTTGGCTATATACTATTTGTTAATACTGTAAGCTTGGCTATACCCTGTTTATTAATGCTAATCTATCTGAAGCTTAGGACAGCAATGATAAGCATGCTCCCAACTTCCAATGTAAGGGGAGTAACTGCAAAAATTGTTAGCCATTTTGAAATGATTTTGCTCACATCAACAATTCAATCCCCCAGTCTGTGATTACGATATCGTAAAACTGACTAAACTATAATTTAGAACGTTTGTCTCCACATGGTGTACAATTATTTTTCCTTTCCATGTTAACAAACAAAAATGACATTAAAAATGATGAATTTTACAAACTATGAGGCTAATAAAAATAATGCTATTAGAATGTTGCAATTAACAGCGTTGTATTAACTTGTATATAATGGGTATCAGATAAAGGATCAAAAATTCAAATACCAAATCCCCATTCGAATATTTGCAATTTACTATTCACTTACAAATATTCGAACATTTGTTTCAACTCTATAAAAATTTAACTCCCCAAAACTGACTTATAGGTAAGTACTGTGTGTGTATGTATGGTAGCAAATTTTACGCCTTTGATTGTGTGCTACAAGCATGTTTTCAATAACCGCCATACATTGCCAGAAAGTCTTTGTACATACCGTGGGTTGGAAGACGTCAAGGTGTCAGTACTCACGCCTAACTTCATTTCTGTTGGCTGTAAATGACAGAAATCATTATCTGAGAACCCAAATTATAACAATGGAACATGTATAATCAAATGTGTGTTATCAAACTCCAGTTTCTCAATAGAGGATTACAATTGGGAAGATTACCTATGTATGCTCCTACAAAATATTAGAAATTTAAAATGAATCAAATATTTCATAAACTTACTAAAAGATTTGTAAATCGACGCCTATGAAAAATATTGTATTTGTACTATTGTTTCTATGACACCAGGAAAAGAGCCAGTTCCCTCAAATTGTTCTTGAATTTATTCTCAATGACTACACACGTTATGTAATCTAAAATATTTTAAGTTGATTTACGTAGTACTTACTGGAGCCTGCCAGGTGCTGTCCTCGTCACTGGTTAGGGTCAGAGTTGGAGAGAAGTCGTATAGATTTCTGTGATTATTAGCCGTTTCTCTCGGAGAGGGATTGGGTGGAGTTTTATTGCTGACAGCACCTGCTACGGAGGGGGGAACCAGTTTACGTGGGGATTCACTAGCAGAAATGTCCTCATAATCTTCCTCAGTTTGTCGTTTCATGCTAGAGAACATCCCCGCCTCAAAAGAATCTGTAATGTCCTCCATTTTAAAGTTGATTGCACTATATTTGGTATAATCATAAGGTTTCTGGAAGGAAATACATATTGGTAAGGTAAAACGTGGTTATAGGGAACAAGCTCATAGTGAATGAAGGAAGCGATTTTCATTCCGCTCCTACTAACAAGATATCAGAAAAAGCGTATCATGAAATACGCCTATTACACAGCAAAATCGAATGCTCCCAGTGTTTTACTGTAACGGTGATGGGGTTTTACAGCCGAGGAGAGTCCATACACTTTATAGATAAAACATGATACTGGCATTCACTCTACAACTATCAGAATCAACTGCACAACAAAGAGCAGAAAACTGACTATGTGGTACATCAAAACAAATTTTCGAATCGTATTGAACTAAATCGATTACAATCATCTCCCCCTACCTCTGATGACTTTATCACAGACAGACGCACATCATCTTTCGGAATCTCTTTTACCGACTTGCGACTCATCCTAGAAATACTCCTGTTGGACAGACTTCCGTTCATCTTATCCGTGCGGTGAGTGGGTAGCTGATAACTCATCTGGAGCTCCGGACTCTCGGCAGATGTTGGTACGTGTTCCGTTGAAAGGTCTATTTTATCTTTCCTTTGCGGCTTGGGACCACTTTTACTAGGAAGATTTGTAGCGCTATTTTTAGAACTAGAACTTCCCTGTGTCTTTGCACTTGTGGGTCTTGGGATGTTGTGAGGAGGACGGTTGGAGCCACTATGTGGTCTACTGGCCGTACCGCTCTGTGGGCGACTGGTGGTACCACTTGTTGGTCGGCTTGTGGTACCACTTTGTGGTCGACTGGTGGTGGAACCACTGTGTGGGCGGCTAGAAGAGCCACTGGTGGGGCGAGAACCAGGCACGATTTTTCGTCTCTGTGTCTCCTCCTCCTCAAAACTTGAATCACTACTGTGAACAAAGTCATTCTCTAGCTTTGGGCCTCTCTGCTGTTTTCCTTTAGAAAAGGTTGGACTCTTCACCTGCAAAACATTAACAGTGCAGTGAGACAATAAATATCAAATCATCTGAAAGTGTTTCTGTAGGGGGGTGTCAAAATTCAAGGATGACCGGTCAATATAATGCATGTACAGTGATTCGGAGGTCATTATTGCAGTAAACAGTGCATTTGGGAGTCATTATTGAATTCTAAAGACTTCCTATCAGCCAATCACATAAGAGAATTAACAAGATGTACTGTGAGCAATGCTCACTAAGAATACCCTCCACTTACCGCAATCTCCCAATGGGTATTGTTAATAGGTATAAATTACCTCTTTCCTGAGTGTAAAAATATGGTATGCATTTGTAGAAGAAAATGGAAGATATAGTCCGAACACAAATCCATGGCATAAACCTATAATTTTGACCTTGAGATCAAAGGTCAAGGTCATAAAGAGATCATGAATGTACATGACACATAGTCTCATGGTGATACACCCATGTCTTATGGTATGACTATGTCAAAACCCTATAATCAATTTTGATCTTGATGTCAAAGTTCAAGGTCATATAGAGGTCATGAAGGTACTCGACACATTGTCTCATGGTGATACACTCATGTGTCAAATATGATATGCCTATGTCAAAGAACAAAGAAGGCATGGCCCTGACACGAATCCATTGTAAAAACCTTTAATTTTGACCTTGAGGTCAAGGTCATATGGAGGTCATGAAGGTACATGACACATCATCTCATGGTGATACACTCATGTGTCAAATATGGTATGCCTATGTCAAAGAACAAAGAAGTTATGGCCCGGACACGAATCCATTGTAAAAACCTTTAATTTTTACCTTGAGGTCAAGGCTCAAGGTCATATAGAGGTCATGAAGGTACTTGACACATCGTCTCATGGTGATACACTCATGTGTCAAATATGGTATGCCTATGTCAAAGAATAAAGAAGTTATGGCCCGGACACGAATCCATTGTAAAAACCTTTAATTTTTACCTTTAGGTCAAGGTCATATAGAGGTCATGAAGGTACTTGACACATCTTATCATGGTGATCCACCTGTGTGACAAATATGGTATGCCTAAGTCAAAGAACAAAGAAGTTATGGCCCGGACATGAATCTGCACAGACGGACGGACGGACGGACAGATAGACGGACAAAGTGATACCTATATACCTCCCAGAACTTCGTTCGGGAGGTATAATAATAAAGGTATAACAGTTATTGTTATAACACAGGTCAATATATATTTGTTATTAGAGATTTATTGCCTGGCAGATGATTAACTATTTGATATTGCCCCTTTCTTTATGGGCATTACCTGGGCATCCTCCCCCGCCTCTAGTTGACTAGGGGACACACGGCGGCACGGTTTGGGTTTGGACACAAACAGAAACATATCGCTGTCGGACTCAGGTTCCCTGGTGTGAAAAAAGAAATTTTTGTAGAATACCATGATACTTAAGTCATCAAACTCTAAGCAAATACATTTTCAGATAGTCAATGCACAAGGTAGTTTTAAAACTTTAACAGATGTCCTTTGAGTAAAACTCCTTTCATCCCTGTGTGCCTTGGTTACATGTTGCCCTTCACAATCCCTATATACGTTATTCATCCAAGGTCACTCCAGCAAAAGGCGGGATCGTAATTAGTTCAAAACTTGCTACTCATTTTGTAGTTTCTAACTGTTTAGCCAGGGGTGGCAAAAGTATACACGTTATTATACATGGATGCAGGATGCCTCTGACAGGTGACAAAAAACTTATCTTTCAATTTGCAGACTTCACTGAAGTATCCTGATACTGAGATTCACACCTCCTGATCCTGAGATTTACACTTCCTGATACTGAGATTCACACTTCCTGATCCTGAGATTTACACTTCCTGATACTGAGATCTACTTCCTGATACTGAGATTTACACTTCCTGATACTGAGATTCACACTTCCTGATCCTGAGATTTACACTTCCTGATACTGAGATTCACACTTACTGATACTGAGATCTACTTCCTGATACTGAGATTTACACTTCCTGATACTGAGATTTACACTTACTGATACTGAGATTCACACTTCCTGATACTGAGATTTACACTTACTGATAATGAACTTGTTATACTTACTCCTCACTCTCCTCGTATTCTCCTAAATCTTCCACCTGTTCTCCCGAATTAGTGTTCAGGATGTTGATGACACTCATCAAGTCTTCTTCCATCGGAGCCCCGTCCCCTTCATAGTCATCCCGGTTATACTCTGTAAACAGATGAATAATGAGGCACCTATTTCACAAAAAATTATTCTAAACCGTTACAAACTTCTCCACATCATCTTTATAGAAAGAATAGTGAAACATACAAAAACCTGATACAAAACAAATATATATACAATGTGTATACAATGTGTGTGTGTGTGTGTGTGTGTGTGTGTGTGTATATATGTATATATATATATATATATATATAAAATAACACATTTTCGTTATTTTTTCGATCTTACTGGTACATTATTTTATCCAAAATCTTTGGGTTTTTTGTATTTACTACTGATAAATATGACATTCTGGGATTCCATAATGTAAAAGAAGATGCAGTGCACAAACTCTAATAAACATTTGCTGAAGAAGACACATAGCAAAAGTACACTAGTACTATTTTACTCATTACTTTGAGGTGTTATTTAAATTTCTGGGCGACATTTTTATCGACAAATGAACAATTTTCTGCACTTTTCCCAAAGACTTCAAATACTTTTCCTGGAATAAGCAAGCTTTTGAGTAAAACAAACATTTGTTTTCATCTTGGTGCACCAGCGAAAATCTGTGGTACACATGGTGTGAAGTAAGGGGGTCGACACAAAATAACATAAACAAGGTATAAACTAAAAATAACAGGTTTGGGTAGAGCAATATTGATGAAGAATAGAAGCAACTGGGAGCAAAGAGAGGTAACTGACTGAGACAAAAAATAATTTATACATATCATTATTCTGATAAGTTATATGTTTGCATTATGCCCCAGACTTTTAAATCACGGACACAACAAACCTTTTTTATAGGACTGTGATACAGAAATTCCAGAATCAATTCCTGACGATGAGAAGTCTTCCTCTCCTCCCCTCTCTGGAGATTTCACTTTATCCCCCTTGTGTTTCCAGATCAGCTCGGTGTCGGACACCAGTCGCAGTCGTCGGCCATCGTCTGACCCTCCCTGATGTGAACTGGTGGACTTAGCTGAACAGGCTTCACTGACTGAACCTACACCCTCATCTGCAAACAGAAATAATCTTATGTTTACCTTACTGAAACAATCGTATGTTTACCTTACAGAAACAATCTTATGTTTACTTTACACTACAGAAACAATCTTATGTTTACTTTACACTACAGAAACAATCTTATGTTTACTTTACACTACAGAAACAAATCTTATGTTTACTTTACACTACAGAAACAATCCTATGTTTACTTTACACTACAGAAACAATCCTATGCTTACTTTACACTACAGAAACAATCCTATGTTTACTTTACACTACAGAAACAATCCTATGCTTACCTTACACTAAGAGGTTTTATTACTTTATACATGTATAAACATGAGTTTTAATAGTCAAATAATAGTTTACAGTATTATGAAGTCATTTAAATTAATAGAGCTACATGTAAATATTACAGATGTATATTTTTCCTCACTTCTACACTGGTGATGCTCCCCATTAAACACCCGATGATTCCACACTCAAGTGCCAGATTTTCAGACCTTAATCATTATACTTCTCAAAGAGAAGACCAACTCAATCCTGAAATACTGGTCAAGCTTCTGTTTTCACCTAAGACTATAACTACTTAATAGTGCATAACAATTTTCAGAACCTTTCAGGGATCCTGCACTCGATACCCGATCTTTGTTAGCACCACTTGACCCATTTTTGACTCGGATTCGTCTGCGGAGTCGGTCCGTAGAGGGTTCCCGTGGAGGGTGGGGTTGAACCAACAAGTCAGGCTTCTCATAACCTACAAATAAATGTGATGCAAGTTTACTTACCAATCTAACGTATCATTTTCCAAACATTCACTATCACCATTAAAACGATTTCCTGACTAAAAGAACAGCAGACAGAGGACTGGTAAGGTATCACAAACATAAGGCAGTAATCGAGTGCACCTCCAGATGGACATACAAGAGGGATGATCATAAAGTTTGTGGACTAATGCAAAAAAATTCTTACCAAGTTTTAAAATTGATTTTTTTCCCAACAATATTTATACATAAGTTCAACAAGTTTACTAATTTTTCAGTTAATTTATAAAAATAATACAAAAATGACCTTGAACAAAATTCAAAGACAAACATGTTGCGACCAAGTGCAGCCCACTCGTTAACTTTTTGACATCAGTAACGTTTTACAAAATATTTCCCACTCTCTTGGAAAAAATCTTTGGTGCCAGTTAACCCACATACCAAAAACAAATTTAAACCATTCCAGATCAGAGATGAAATGATATCATTTACTGCTAATTTAAGCTCACTTAGATCGCTAAACTCCACTCCCTTGAAGTCTCCTCTTAACCTTGGGAAAAGGGCAAAATTGCAAGGAGCAAGATCTAGGGAAAATGGCGAAGGTGAGAACGTACATGTATCTCCTCCTAATTGAATATCATTGGTTAATTTTGTTCCATTGACAACAATGGTTATAACATTATTGTGATGGAAAAAAAAATTTCTCGATTTGAATATCGTTCAGGTATATCTTTTTTCTTGAGCGCATTCACAAGATCCTGAGATAAGTCCTACAAGTAAAATAGCAAAGTTAAATATGCTTAGGGTTTCCAATTTTGTCAATTTATTTCACTTTTCGAGAAACTATTTTGAATAAATATACAATGCATATGTATTTCTGAATCAGATTTATCCCAATGACTTTGAATTTCTAGTTTGTAACCTTGAGAAATTCACTTAAACAATTCAAAATCCTTTCAAGTAGTAATAATCAGGCTGTCCCTTTGTCACTGTGTTACTTAGAACTACTCCATGTGTATAAAAATAATACGATGAACGTATGCATTTTACAAGAACTGAAAACTTTAGCTTATTTACGAGCTAAGCTGACAAAACGTGATGTGTCTATTGGCGTCATTTTTCTCATTCAAAAGAAAGACGCTACTTTTCACCATCACATCCAACTATATGGCCTCCTCAGCAAGGATCGTCTTTACTTATTCCCAGTCTTATCTCGCCTCCTCAGCAAGGATCGTCTTTACTTATTCCCAGTCTTATCTGGCCTCCTCAGCAAGGATCGTCTTTACTTATTCCCAGTCTTATCTGGCCTCCTCAGCAAGGATCGTCTTTACTGATTCCCAGTCTTATCTGGCCTCCTCAGCAAGGATCGTCTTTACTGACTCCCAGTCTTATCTGGCCTCCTCAGCAAGGATCGTCTTTACTGATTCCCAGTCTTATCTGGCCTCCTCAGCAAGGATCGTCTTTACTGACTCCCACTCTTGCACAATACTAATTTCATCACGTCAGTCTACAAACTTTGAGCTCACCTGTCATTACATGTACAGGTAAGCCATCTCTCTATCATTTCTGTACAGCTAACATGCAGACAGCAAAAAACTTGCATGACAAAATACATCATCATTCTTATATACAGTTGAATTTCAGTATCTCCAACATCGATATCTCGAATACCATGGATATGTCCAAGTGATTTGGAAGTCCCAACCACTTACTCTTTAAGTAGTTCACCCTAGATACCTCGAATTCTCAGATATCTCAAAGTGTTTTCTTGCTCCCATCGAGTTTGAGATAACGGGGTTTGACTGTGCATTTGTTCTAAAGATTACCCAGTATAAAGATAAATGTACAAAAGAATGGAAAAATAAAGATAGTGATTTTTTCCTAAACCGTCATCATTTCCGTACGATACCTAAACGACTGGCCATTTCTAGGTCTTGCTGTGTGGCCGGGTCGGAGAGCTGGCGTCGGTGTAATACTGCTCGGTGTGATGTCTCAGTGGGCCTGTCCCCTCCCCCACCAGGATCAAATCCTCCACCATCTCGGAAAATACTGTCTGAGAGATCTGTTGCCTCATCATTACCAGCATCTGAAAGATTTTATGACATTTTGATTCATTTTTATATATAACAAGAGGCCCATGGGCCACAACACTCACTTGAGTCAACCAAGTCCTCTGTTCCTCATTAAAAGATGGGGTCATGACTTAACGTGCATCAACAAAACATAGGGCTGCTCTATATTCCCCTATATTCATTTATCATGTAAAATATTATGCCTGATTTTATCCCTACTCTAACCCCAATGGTCCATATATATTTTTAAACCAAAAAAAAAAACTCAAATTTTCCCCATAAATTTTTATACTTTGAATCCTCCAATGCCAGGACATCTGAACCACCTGAGGATGCTATTGTGGTCTCGTCCAACCTACAGGAGCCACAAACTGAACAACCGGACTTTGAACTACCTGATGATTCTTGCATAAAATATGACTTATCAAAAATCCTGAAATGAACTTGAAATTTCTTTAACCAAGACTGGTTTGTGCAAAGTTTGGCTCAGTGGTTCTGGAGAACAAAATGAAAATGTGAACAGTTTAAAGACAGATGGACAACAAACAAAAGGAGATCAAAAAAGCTCAAGTGAGCAAAAACTACTACCGATACCAACAAGTACATGTAGAGTTCCGCTACAATCCTTATACAATTCTTATATACTGCAAATATACATTCTCTGGTAGCATACCCTCAGCTCTGGATATCGTACTTCTATTACTTCTGTTCGTTACATTCCCCTGAAATAATAATTAATATCAATCACATTGTTAATTCAACCAAAATATCCATTCTTAAAATTTCTCATCTAAATTTCAGAATTTTGATCCCTGCTATTTCTCAGAAGGATTACAAACTTTACAGAGTATAGGTGTTCTCATTTAATACACAATATAAACATAAAAGTGCATTAACCAGTGAGGGCAATCAATACATGTCATAATTCTGCTATTATTACTCAGGAAAAAAACTTTACTGTAGTAAACTTTAAATAATTGTACATGAAAAACGACAGAAATTTTACTTGGACAAAAAAAACCCAAACAACAACAACCGATACTCTGACAGTTTAAATTGCATGTGAAATAAGTAAAACCATTTGCCATCAGTGATGTGTTCTTCAACATGGTAGAATTAGTGTGTATAACTTATTTACAGGTGTTTACAACTCAATAGTATCATGATTACGTATATATACATGTATACACCCAATAGAACGAGGTTATTACGTATATATACATGTATACACCCAATAGAACGAGGTTATTACGTATATATACATGTATACACCCAATAGAACGAGGTTATTACGTATATATACATGTATACACCCAATAGAACGAGGTTATTACGTATATATACATGTATACACCCAATAGAACGAGGTTATTACATATATATACATGTATACACCCAATAGAACGAGGTTATTACGTATATATACATGTATACACTCAATAGAACAAGGTTATTACGTATCTATACACCCAATAGAACGAGGTTATTACATGTCATCATGATCACTATCTGCAGAACTGTAGCTCTCTGAAAAAATATTGTGACAGAACAGAGAGCTACAGATCCAACCCTTATAAAACCTTCGACTTACGGCGCACAAAAATTCAGTTTCAAATGATTTGGTTTGTTGACGTAGCCATGTTAGGTAGCCGGTCAATTCGAACCCTGTTGTTATTGGTATCTATTCATAAAATTTGTTATGCATTCACTCTTCATTTATTATCAACACAAATAATTAATAGAAATTAAAAAATATAGTTGTACTAAAGGTAAAATAACTCTTGATTAATGAAAATGCTACAAAAGCCCATTATGGTCCTTAACACTCGTGTGGTAGGGATGGAGACTGGACCAGACTAATGAAAGCTGCATTGCTGTGAGTTTAGCTATTTGAATAATTATTATTTAAAGAAACTGGGATGATATATTATTAAAATATTTGTTGGAATATTAGTTTACATCTAGACGTTATTGTGCAAGTATGGAAATGAACCGGGATTCTAATTGACTGGCTACCTTACATGGCTAGGTCAACAAACAAAATCATCAAAAGCTGTGAGTTTTTGGGTCGTATGGGGCTTTAAGGAATATTTGAAGGTATGTTTGGACACAGCTTTTTGTGCACCATAATTCGAAGGTTTTTATATAAAGGGTTGGATCTGTAGCTCTCTGTTCCATCACAATATTTTTCCAGAGAGCTACAGTTCTGTAGCTACATGATTACGTATATACATGTATACAACCAATAGAAGGAGTCCATTACAATACATGTCATCATTGTGGTTGTGTGTAGTGAAGAAATTCATGCAAAAATGCACTATAGCATTAATCATATCAGTATTTGAGTAGCACGTTAGTGGGTTTTTTTCCTACTGTTTGGGAATGGTACCGATACCTATTCAATGAATTGGGGAAAATAGCATCTAAATAGAACAAACTGAGAATATTCTTTCAATCATCAAGCATTTGCTTTAAAATGAACATTTAATACACCATCTTTAGAGAATAAACATGTATTCTTTGTTTCACATTTTTACATATGAGCTCCATTTTGACCTTTGCTTTCTACTTAACAGGAAGTGAAGAAATTAGTTAACTTGTACAATGTTTCATACATAGCATATTACAGGCTAACTTGGCGGTTTGTTTAATATATATAAGCCTCAGAATTGGGGAAAATCGATAGTACTTGGTCATGGGAATGGTACTGTTTATCGGTACCAGTTATATAACGGGGAAAATGCTGCTTTATAATTTGTGAAAATATAGAGTATTATATATTCTTTCGTGAAAAACATAGCATTATCTATTCTTTGTGACAATACATAGCAATTAAATGCTGTGCTTTGTGTATTTTTGTAATTTACCCCCCAAGTAAAGGATGTCATTGAAGCATGTCCATTGGAGAACGTTCTCCTCCTAAATAACTTTAAAAAAAAAGAAGAGAAGTTTGAATTCAAACATGCCTGACTGCCAGTACATGATCAACTACAGAACTTACATCTTTGATGTATCAATTAAAGAACATCTAAAAAAAAAAAAAAAAAAATAGGTTTTGGTTTTTATATGAATGTGTTGCTGTAAATATCACCTTGTTTTTGCTGGATGTGGGAGCCCCTGGCACTTTTGTTCCAAAGGCAATATGGTACCCACCAGAGTCATTAAGTGATGTTCTTCTTCCACTGGCATTCAGGTCTGAAATAAACTTATTTCATCAGTGAAGGGGTCCATAAATGCAGGAAGTTTTCAAGTCCTAATATCTCTTTAGATATAGATATTTCATTCAGAATATTAAAATCCTATTTTGATATGTATAGTTTACTTCATCGAGGCATGTTGTTTGCATGCTCTTAACAATCATTTTTCGAAACTTTCATATGTATTTTACATCAAATGAATAATGAATAGATATTCATACCAATCTCTGTTGATGATCTGACTGGGTTATCTCCCCCTTTCAATCTCTCGGCATCCTTGATTTTCCCCATGTTCAGGATCTGAAAAGGTAATATCACCCCAAGACATTAATTCAATTACTTCAAAGCTCAAATCAAGAATAAGAATGCTAAAGGAACCATGCAATGTATGTCGCTTTATTGTAATGATAGAATGCAAGAAAATATAACTTTTAAATTTCTATGCAGTGCAATAAAAATTATATGCTTAACCTGAGTCACAAACTGCACATCGGAGGCAAACTGGCACTGCCGTGGTATTAGCTCCAATTCTCCCGTGTTGCACGACTCATAGCCATACATCTCTACAAAAGTTTTATCTAAATCAGTATTACTGTTACCAATCATGTACAGTGTATTACACGGGTTTCAGTCACTGGTGTAATACACAACTGCATAATGCTTTTCAGTACCTGTGAGTATAGAGTGAATTCTTGGGAATGTTAATACTCCCTTATTCTAACACTGTTGCTAATCATCATTAATATACATTATACTGCTACAAGTCCTTCAAAACGACTCAGTTTTGTGATTCAGCAATCTCACACTCAGTTCTGTGATTCACCAATCTCACACTCAGTTCTGTGATTCAGTAATCTCACACTCAGTTCTGTGATTCAGTAATCTCACACTCAGTTCTGTGATTCAGTAATCTCACACTCAGTTCTGTGATTCAGTAATCTCACACTCAGTTCTGTGATTCAGTAATCTCACACTCAGTTCTGTGATTCACCAATCTCACACTCAGTTTTGTGATTCAGCAATCTCACACTCAGTTCTGTGATTCAGTAATCTCACACTCAGTTCTGTGATTCAGTAATCTCACACTCAGTTCTGTGATTCAGTAATCTCACACTCAGTTCTGTGATTCAGTAATCTCACACTCAGTTCTGTGATTCACCAATCTCACACTCAGTTCTGTGATTCAGTAATCTCACACTCAGTTCTGTGATTCAGCAATCTCACACTCAGTTCTGTGATTCAGTAATCTCACACTCAGTTCTGTGATTCAGCAATCTCACACTCAGTTCTGTGATTCAGTAATCTCACACTCAGTTTTGTGATTCAGCAATCTCACACTCAGTTCTGTGATTCACCAATCTCACACTCAGTTCTGTGATTCAGTAATCTCACACTCAGTTCTGTGATTCAGTAATCTCACACTCAGTTCTGTGATTCAGTAATCTCACACTCAGTTCTGTGATTCAGCAGAGTAAATTTATGTCCAAATATTACTTACGAGAATTACATATAACAGTTTTAAACAAATTATGTTAGATACCTTCGTCCTCAGAAGTATCGTGCGGCTGATTCTTCATCGTAAATATCCGCCGTAGTTTACAGTTAGCAGACACACAGATGGACTCGATACAGCGGTATGTCTGGCCCCGCCAGGTGTCCTCGACGACAGATGCCAGATCCACACACAGGTTCAACCACTGAAATATCACCTCTTAGAGTGAACACTGAAGTGAGGTCAATTTCTGTTTAGATGAAACACGGTAATAGCCCTACACGCACATGTAAATTGTGGGTTTCCTTCGGTTTCATAAACACATCAATGACTCCTTCACACCAAACTCCAAGCCGACGAGAAGCATTATTAGAAGTTGTAGAACTTGTTAGTTAATCGTCATAAAAAAAATCAAGTTTAAATTGAAATTGTGTATTTTATTTATGTTTTGTATCTGTGGGAGATGGCTACCCCTAAATTCCAAATCCAAACTTAAATGATTCCAGAGTCGTGAAAACCAGTGAAAGACATAGTGTAAATGTGCCTGTCGGGATCTATCTAATGCTAAAAATAGAGTAAATGTGCCTGTCGGGATCTATCTAATGCTAAAAATAGAATAAATGTGCCTGTCGGGATCTATCTAATGCTAAAAATAGAATAAATGTGCCTGTCGGGATCTATCTAATGCTAAAAATCAAACATTAACATCACACCAATAGAACGACATTCCAAACTAAAACTATTATACTAATATGACTGAAACTTTTTGAGTATTAGGGAAACAGTACTGTTTACGGGGTTATATTCACCCTGTGGTTTGGGTTTCAACCTCCAACATTTACATTAACGGTTTCGCCCCATTTCAAATTTTTTAAGACACAGTTGTTTCATCCAGTCTTTTAAAGTCGTCCAATGACGACGCGGGTGAAAATATAACTGGGGTGAGTATTTCCCAGCATACAGCATCTATATGGAGGATTTTTGGCTGGGGTTATTTACCACGTGTCTATTGAGAATGGTGAGAGGAATGGGGGGTAGGGGTGAGTATTTCCCAGTATAGAGCATCTATATGGAGGATTTTTGGCTGGGGTTATTTACCACGTGTCTCCTGAGAATGGTGAGAGGAATCCGGGCATGCAGCTCAGTGGTGTGTCGGTCTTTCTGAGCAGAGGAAAACATCAGCCTTCTCTTGTTCTTCTTCTGATCTATAACCCTAGTAAAAAACAAAGCAATCTGATGCACAAAGCAAAAGGGCTTGTTCTGTTCAACAAAAATCATGGAAAGACATTCTCACATGATTTACACTCTCTACAGTGACTTTAAGAGATAAAAATTTTTCCTTTACATTATTGGCATGAAAACTCAAAATGCAGTAATTTTTTTCAATAGTTATTGAATCATATTTATGCTCCTTACCCTATTTCAAAAGAAAACTCTTTCCCTCGAGGAACAAACACTTGAAATATAAGGTATCTCTGTACAAGGTTGGCTGAAAATAGAAAACAAAGTTTTGTAATTGACATCATACTGCATGGTAAGAAACAATAAATGGTCTAGTCATTCTCATACATGTACTAAAATGTGTCATTTTATTTCTAATCGGATTTCCAACTACATTTTTTTTTTAATATTCTACATTCATTTCACATTTATGATGTTTATTAATTTTTCAAATTTTTGAAAAGTGACAAACTAGGAATAACAGCAATGATACATGTTATATGCATCTTATGAAATCAACACAGAATCTGTTTATCCTGTTTATATAAAAACGGCTGCGTGAGAATGCTAAAGACAACTCATGCACAGAAAATTTCAGTATTTGAGTAATTGACATATTTTCACTTAATTAACAGCAAAATAAAATCAGAAATACAACACTGATTGTTTTCAATATCTGGTTTTTAAGTAGCTCATTAGAATGACCTAAGAAATTCAGCACTGGAAATATATCAAAAATCATACCACATGACATTGAATTCAATTCATTTATTGAACAAGATGCAGGCAATGAAATTAAGGGGAAATACTCACTAAATGCGAGTTAAAAATTGAAATTGCGAGTGAAAAATCACAAGTGATTGCAACTTTTTGCGAGTGGAAAAAAAACGATCTTTTTTCCGGATTTCCTTGTTTATTGGCTGTACTTTGAAGTTTACAATAATTTTGTCTTGTGCATAGAAATGCTTTACAGAATGAATATAAAAGTATTGAAAAAGTAAACGTGGATCGAATAAATAACTAAGGCCAAGGTCATCTCAGTCAGTGATGTCGAAGATGGCCTACTTCATGCACACTTCAGGCATCTCAACGAGACATCTGATTTAAATAGCAAGCATGTTGATCTCGTCCGTGGTGTCCTTCTGTAGTCTATAGTCAAACACTTAAGAGTTCGTGGGGTTTTTTTCAACTAGAATTTTTTAGATGAAATTTCCGAAAGTTTTGAACATATAGTTTGAATTGGCGCAAACAGTCTTCAAGATTTCAAATCACATGATGTTGTAAATAGGTGGTAGATCTCTGGACAGCGAGTTTGCCGCACAAGTGTACCCAATGACCCTCCTCATGCGCCAATGATACAGGCATGTTGTCTGATAATTCATTAAATTTTAAATGAAAGAATTCTCAATATTATTTTGATTATTGCACTTTAAAGAAGATTTTCCCTATATATTCCTGTAAAACAACAATCGATTGAAGAATGCTAGTAAAAGCTCAATTTTGCTAGTTGGAAAATAATCCACTAGCTAAAATTTGCTAGTAGTGAAAAAAGTTAATTTTGATCCCTGAAGATGCTTACTTGAATCAGTCATTTCAATTTTTAATAGATACCAAGACCTTTTTCTGAAACTAAATCCTATGAATACCAATCCGGTGTTTTGTTCTTAAAAAGGAGTAACATATCGTCAGAATGGCTGACTTCCAATTGCAATTTATACAAATATAAATATCAGCAATACATTGAATTACATTCTTTGTTCTTTTAAAACTAGTCGAATAGCTTAGTGGGTTAATGTACCCAACTGTTCTGATATCTGTAGTAGATCATAGGTTTGAATCTAGCAGGAGTTTTTCTTTTTATAAAGGGTATTTCTACTAACATTCCATATTTTGTGATCAGATAAGGTAAATTTGAACATTTCTTTTTCAAAGTTAAACATTATGGTACATATCTTCCAGTCTACATTCATACAACTTTTCTGGTGTCTTATCCTCTTAAGAAGGTAAATGAGGATCTTGTTCCAACCAATGCCTGACATTATGCCAATGTTGACCAGTTTTACTGTTAGCGTACATTGAATGCATGTGCTGATTCATTACCTTTCGGAAGTTGCATTTTGGTCGTGGTGGTGGATCCCTCCAAACAATATAAATATCCTTTAACATCTTTCTCATATTCTCGCTTAATCGAGGTCGCAACCTTCCATCCATGGGTGGGGTCTTTACCTTGGGCAGAGAAAATCTCAACAAAGGGTCCACCCTTAAATCAGACATTAAACATGTTAAAAGTTTGTAGAATAAGTTTCAATTATTTACAGCAAGGTCCACGTTTGTTCCTTTCCTTATCACATAAGCATAAGTAGTAAAATTTTGACTCCAGGGTTTGAAATCACCTCATGTCTGTAAGTCCGAGACTAGTTAAAACCATGTCAGACTAGTAAACTCTCTATTGCACTACATGTAGTCCATACGGACGTGAAAATACGGAAATCAATCTTGAATTGGTTAAGATTTTAGCAAATTTGTCTGAGTCTCTTAGATGTTTGAACTTGGTCGATTACTAGCATGATTAAGTGTTTGCGTGACAATGACATGTTGATCATCCAGACACATGGAGTGCACTTGAGATTGCCGTTCTTCGCACAAGTAAAAATTCCTGCCAATTCCGAACGCCGAGTACGCATCATGAGAATGGGTTTGAGGCAAACTTCCGCCAGAGTTCGTTTGCTCATAAACCAAACTCTTCCACATAGGCATTATGGGATAGCGATTTCTTAGGGCGCGTATACTGTGTGACGTCACTGTAGAATGACGAAAAAACATAACGTCAACGTAAACAACTTTCAAAACAAGAACGTAAACATCAAGTTCATTACTTTACACAATAACAAGAGCGTAAACATCAAGTTCATTACTTTACACAATAACAAGAGCGTAAACATAAAGTTCATTACTTTACACAATAACAAGAGCGTAAACATAAAGTTCATTACTTTACACAATAACAAGAGCGTAAACATCAAGTTCATTACTTTACACAATAACTTGAACAGTCTCCCTACCTTTTGATCATTTTATGTTTAAAATAAAATCCATACTTTTATATTAATGCTCTTAATGTCAATATCTTCAAACTTTTAACTACGAACTACTTCTTTAGTGTTATTTGCCTGCGTGATAATCGTGGACTCACAATATACATATCTGTATATTGTACTGCGTCACATAGGAGAGGTTTATTCGTAGGTGACGTAATGAGGCTGTGACACATTCGGAATACCTAGCCCTTTCCTCAGATTGGCCTCGATGGGGAAGTTGGGGTTCGAGGTGCAAGAACTCACACCCCTAAGTAGTGTGGTCAAAGAACACGTTCATGCGCACATGTTCTTGTCATAACACATAGCTCAGGGCTTGGTCAATCGAATGAATCTTATTGACTTTATTGATAAAATTTCGAACGCCTGTGACTCTAAGAACTGAGCACTAGAAGAACGGAAACATCGATCTCAAGTTTACACACTTATGGACATTTATAAAAGGGGTTGCGTGATTAACTTGGAGGTTACTATATGCTTCTGAAGATCTTGAATGCAAAATAAAGATTGTTGGTTTTTTCTTCTGTAGGCGTCAGAAACTGAATTGTTTGCAACTGTTTATTTTGATTTATAAATACTATAAATAGGATAAAATGAAGATCATCTTATATGATATACTGGACGGACTAGTGAAATGATTTGTGGACTAGTGAACATCAATAGTCACAAGTCCATACGGACATATGTTACAGTTAACATTGATACATATGTTTTTTTTATATCAGCGAGCGAAACTCACATCGCAAAGCGACAAGCTTGCTCCATTGATTACACAATTGAGTCACATGATTTGCTCTTCATCAGCTGAAAAATGATGGGGAATACCCATAATGCTTCCACAAAAATGTTGCGGTCACTGCGGTATACTTCATTGACAACCCTGTAGCTAAAACAAATAAATGGTTTGGAAAGCACCGCAAATGATTTTAAATTCCAGACAAGCTTTCCCATACCTTCGTACATTTAGTTTTGGATATATTGCTTGATTTGAAAGAAAACCAATTGCAGCTAATGATGATGTCACGACGTCACAATGCACTGTTTACATCAACCGCGTTATATTTCCCACGTTAAACGAATTGGCTCAAGTTGTGTTGTAAGATGTTATGGGGTCTTTACTCATCTCAACAGTCACACCGTAAACATATTACCATATTACATCACACCGTAAACACATTAAGTTTTTAAGTGTTATAAAAGGAATCAAAATAAGTTTAATCAAGGCTTGAGAAACAGAAAATAAATTGATGTGTATATTATCTAAATTTCCAATCCTAATGTTGATGTACTAGTCTATATTTCTACATGTGGTGTAATGCTAAATCTCTGGAGGAAATTCCGAATGACTCAGAAAAGTGGCATTGTTCCAAGATCGTAATAGGGCTATGGTTATGTTAACACGATGCTCCCACACAATTTTATCCCAAATGCACCATGATATTTTCCTAAAATGTATATATTACGAATTGTCTGAAACTTGCTATAATAAGTATAACCTGACATTGAATTTTTAATACGTTAGATGAGAAAGAACTCAATTTCGCATATTTATGCTATCTATTTACCTGATAATCAGTCTTATACATGCTTGCATGACAATGGAGGCCTCATGATGCAATGCAACATTGTAACAGGTAATCAATTTGCTATGTCACAAGTTTTCGAAAATATTCAAAAGTCACACAAAAATTAGAAGCCATATTGGTTGCTACTGAGCCTGTCTGAAATTTCATCCAATCACAGAAGCGTTTACAAATTTTCGACCATCGGAATTTCTCTAATTTGACAATTTCAGAATATCTAACCCGACTGAGTATTAATTTATAAGCGCAAAATTGAAATGATAAATTAAATTTGTCAATTGATAATTTGATATCTTTATGATATCATTCATTCAACAAAATTGTAATTCAAATTATGATTTTTTTTAAAAGCTCGATTAATTAATTAGGCATAGGACTACATGTATTCTACATGCTCAACGAAATAGATTTATATATATGTCGAAAGAAAGCTATATAGTATTGCTGTATAAATCTGGTAATAGACTTGACCCTAACAACTACAAAGGTATATCAATTACCTCAACTCAGGAAACTCTTCAATAGAATAATCCATACTAGGCTACTTGAATTTGTAAACTCTACGTCACTGCAGGTAAGTGAAAATCAAATTGGCTTCAAAGAAAATTGTAGATCATAGTCATCAGACCACTTGTTCTCTATGAAAACATTAATTGACCATTACAAAAACAAAAATTGTATATGCAGCTTTTATTGGTCTTAGAAAAGCATTTGACACTGTATGGAGAAGGGTTTATTTTATGAACTCCTTGAATCTGATATTTCCCAAAAATTTGATATTCTATTTTCCATGTATAGTAACACAATGAGTAGAATAAAATTTTCTGATGGTTTAAGTGATGTATTCAAATTCTGAATGTAGTGTCAAACAAGGGGATGTCTTAAGCCCCATACTCTTCAATGTATTTATTGATAGTATTGTCAATGACTTGAAAAATGGAAAATGTGATCCTGTACAAGTAAAGAATGTTCATGTAAATTGTATGTTATATGCTGATGATATTATAATCTTTTCTGATAGCAAAAGTGGTTTACAAAACAGCCTTGATATTCTCAGTAACTATATCGTTCAAAGTGGAAACTGCAAGTCAATGCAAATAAATCTAAAGTTTTGATATTTAACTCGAATGGCAAACCTCAAGGGAATGAATTTACTTTTAATGGCAATACAATACAAATTGTACCAAAATACTGCAATTTAGGCGTTATGATGAAATGTAATAGGATGTTTAACATAGCAAAAGCTGTGCTTATTAAAGAGGCTAGAAAAGCATGTTTCAAAATGAAAAGAATTATTGGTATTGATAACTAGGAGCGTACCTTCGTTAGGCTCCAGTAGGCACATATATTTTTTTACATTTTCAAAACACATTTTTGTCCATAGATGTTTGCAAAAAATAATATGTTCATATATATTTCTAGTTTTTAAAATCGGGTACGAAATTATTATTCCGTCAAGCCTTTTCTTTTTATAATGTATTCTACATTATGTAAATAATGGTTATATTTTTATTTATAAAATTATGGTGATCACAATGACTCACTCGACTCAGTTTTAAAATCTTTGAAAAGTTGGCAACATTTGATAATTCTTTGGGCGACCCCCTCCCGTACCGCAGTAATTCCCTGGCTGTTCTGCTGGAGTACATGATTGCGCGCAGTAATTCCCTGGCTGTTCTGTTGGAGTACTTGACTGCGCGCAGTAATTCCCTGGCTGTTCTGTTGGAGTACTTGACTGCGCGCAGTAATTCCCTGGCTGTTCTGCTGGAGTACATGATTGCGTGCAGTAATTCCCTGGCTGTGCTGCTGGAGTACATGATTGCGCGCAGTAATTCCCTGGCTATTCTGCTGGAGTACATGACTGATTTGGCGTTTCAGAGATTTCACTTGTCAGTGTGTTTGTACATTTACTTTTTCGTTTAGCCTTCTTTAGAACTTTCAATGAAACATGGCAATCTTTGGGTGAAAAAATTCAAGATAGGGCTAGGGAGGTTACTATAATTAATGTCCATAATAATAATATAACAAAGCCTTTATTTATCCAGGATTGCATATTTAGCGATAACGCCAATTTTCCATAGTGCAGAGAATGTACACAAAATGAAATGAAACAAATGTTTTAAAAATTTACCCTTCTTTTTACATGACGTTTAATGAACAACCACCGTCGCACAGCACAGAGTGGAATGAAACAATAACCCAAAATGATTTGCTAAGATATTATGAAAGTATCAGATCTCATGTGAGTATTCAATCGTCATGTGTAGAACTACAAAATGAGCATGCAATTTTTCATGAAAATACAGAACTTTGCACGTGTGAATCATGTTTTGTAAACGATATTTTACAATGTTCAATGCAAGTTAAGATTTACAACAAATAAAGATATATGTAAGTACATTTTGTCACACGAATACCAGCTTGTTGTCGTATAATGACATGCCCCCAACCAGGCATTTATCAGAGAGAGTGCGATTATAGGCGAATGTTTTGCCCCCCCCCCCCCCCTTTGTAAGAAAAGAAGTCACGGAGGATTTTGTGGATTGTGATTGGGGGAGGGGGAGGTATATTTGGCATTTAATAGCGCCTTACTCTTTTCAAAGAGAAGGACTCTGAATATGTAGTGTTTGTTCAGATTATACCACGCAGCCTTGTCCTCTCCACTTTAACCGCGTATTGAAGCAATCTGATTAAAACCAGATCTTGAGATCCGCTCACTTAGATCGCTACACTAGTGTAGCGATCTAAGTGAGTGAATCTCAGGATCTGGTTTTAATCAGATTGGTATTGAGGCGGATCTAGATACATTAATATCCTAAGGGTTAGGGCGGGGCACACCCGAGGGAGAGTCATGTCTTTTTTCTACAATTATATTTGCAAATTATAATTACTTGTTAACACAAATTAGAAATTTGTGTATGTGAATTTCAAATTAGGAATTCGTTATATAAAGTAATATATCGTTTTATCTGTTTGAAGGACATATGTCATACGGTGCATTCAACCATCTATTTTTTAGAATGTATATTTGTATTTAAAAAAAAGAAGGTTATTTTAAAATCAATGTAAACGAAATGACGATATTGTGTAAACGCCAAGTTATCATGCAAGATTTTATTCGACGAGAGAGAGAGAGAGAGAGAGAGAGAGAGAGAGAGAGAGAGAGAGAGAGAGAGAGAGTGGGGTGGGAAGATGTTGACTTTCTCTCTCTCTTAAATGTAAAGACGTTAAAATAATTAATTTGAGTAAAATGATTATACTGTTTTACATGTACTCTTACAAATATCAGCTATATGTGTAAGTGTAGTCAGACATATCGGCTATTGTCATGTAGGATACTCAAGAATTAGGTCGCATCAAATGAAGTAGTGTTTGCGTAAAATTTTCTATCATTTGATAAAGAAACCCCACACAAAAAATAGATCATTATGATTAATACACAAAATGAACCACTGAATGAACAGACGGTTTTGAAGGATTTTAACTTTTGGGTAAAATTTTTCCTGTGAATTTTTTAAAGAAAGGATTTGTGAATAATGCAAAAAATAAAGGTTGTTTCATTGGAATTTTGTGGTAAATATGGGCTTTAGCAATATCAAAACAAAGTGTTTTAGAAAATTCTGGTAAATATCCTACGTCCCAAGGGTCACAGCATCGGGATCGAAATTCAAACTCTTTTCTCGGAACTCCTCGTCTGTTTTCCCTATAAATTTTGAATTGTAACACATTGCACGTTTGTGTTTGTAACCACAACTTCACCTGTGAAAATGTCTGGAAGAGAAGGTATATAGGAAAGTTGTTAAGGGATATTTTCAAAAATTGTCGATTTGTCGTACGGTAGAGATAAAAGTGGTATACATTGATTCTTGAAGGTAATCGTTTAAATGAAGGGATGTGTATGGCGCGGTCCTTCGTTCTCCTTCCATTTAATCATACTGATTACGGTGTTTTTTAAATTCATTTTTCCCCCCAAAAATGATTGTGTTTCTTTGAAAGAATGAAAACAGAAAAGATTGATTTATTACTACTTGATTCTCAGGAACTGAATGAAGTTTTTACATTTAATTGATTTCCTTCAAGATTCTGCTGTATACCGAGCTGTAAATCATCATGGGTAGTAACAACTAAATGCTGTACATCATCTTCATTGTTCAATGTACTGCACATACCTGTTTATATTGCAGTGAATTACACTAAGAATCTGCTAATTTTAATTAAACTGGACATGAAGTATCAGTTGGTTTTGTTCAAATGCTCTTTAAAGGGAGATAATTACAATAGAAAATTTTATGCTACATCTTTAAAAATGATACTAAATTTATCAGAATGTGTACATAGGTGAATGTGATACCAGTTTTTTCACAGAAGGGCCACACCCTCCTGTAAGGGAACATGATTGATAGTTATAAAAATTTAAATGTTTCATTTTGAAAATTTTCCTCTCAAACCCATCTTCACAAGTCCAGTGTTATTGATTCGTTACTTTGCACTAACCCTTGACGTCAGTGACATCACACTAACCCTTGATGTCAGTGACATCACACTAACCCTTGACATCAGTGACATCACACTAAGACTTCACACTAACCCTTGACATCAGTGACATCACACTAAGCCTTGACGTCAGTGACATCACACTAACCCTTGACATCAGTGACATCACACTAAGACTTCACACTAACCCTTGACATCACACTAACCCTTGACGTCAGTGACATCACACTAACCCTTGACGTCAGTGACATCACACTAACCCTTGACGTCAGTGACTATCAAAAAGTTGGGCTTGTTCTGATTGTTTCCACAAAAGAGTTGGAACCAATGAGAATGCAGTTCTATTTATAACAATGCGAAGCGAGAACAATTGCGCGTGTTTATCAATACAGCATGAGATTGCGTCATTTGTATCCATGTACACCATAACAAGATGCGGTGATTTCGTTGGATGTTTTATTTATAGTGGATTGCGTAATGGTCTAATGAGCCCAGCTTTTACATAGCAACTGATGTCAAGGGTTAGTGCGAGGTAACGAATGAATTACCCTTGAATTGTGAAGATTTGTCTCAAACCCAGGGCTCGAAATTAACATATGTCTGTCGGTCTGTCACTGGTTTAAAGTCTGGCGGACTGACTGACATTTGTTTTAGTCAGTCCGATGGGACTGGTTAGTTTTGTAAAGCATCATTTTGGAAAATATACTTATGAAATCTTATACACACATTTGGCATCTTCTGTAGATATCAGACAAATCTTGATTCATAAATATAAATCCCACATAAGTGCTACAATGTTATCAGGCATATCGAGTTAAATTTCATTTTAATAACATTAATGAAATATGTTTATAATTATTTCTGGAAATCTTGGTTGGACAGGTAATTTTTTCCACGGACCGGTTGAAATTATACCCCATCAGTCTAGCTGGACTGGTGACATAAAAAGTTAGCTTCAAGCCCTGAAACCTAGCATAAAGGATCCTTAAAGATGAAGGGCTTTTAAGTGTGTAAAATAAAAGAACCATGTATCTCAAGAGTAAATAATTAAGAATACTGAAAATGAGGCAGGAAATATCTAAGAAAAAAATGGACTGATTAGTCATATTAATAAGCAAGCAAACGCAACTCAGGATGGGGAAATTTCAAATCAAATAATCCTGGATAGAGGGTGGGTGGATTTAGGACGATGTCTTAATCCTGGATAGAGAGGGTGGGTGGGGCTTAGGATGGTGTCTTAGTCCTGGATAGAGAGGATGGGTGGGGCTTAGGATGGATAAGAGAGGCCTCAGGGTGGGTAAGGTTTAGGGATGGTGGTCTTAGTCCTGGATAGAGAGGGTGGCTGGGTTTAGGGGTGGGGTCTTAGTCCTGGATAGGAGAGGCCTCAGGGTGGGTGGGTTTAGGATGGGGTCTTAGTCCTGGATAAGAGAGGCCTCAGAGTGGGTGGGTTTATGGGAGGGGTCTTAGTCCTGGATAAGAGAGGCCTCAGGGTGGGTGGGTTTAGGGGAGGGGTCTTAGTCCTGGATAAGAGAGGCCTCAGGGTGGGTGGATTTAGGGGAGAGGTCTTAGTCCTGGATAAGAGAGGCTTCAGGGTGGGTGGGTTTAGGGAAGGGGTCTTAGTCCTGGGTTTAGGGGTGGGGTATCAATCTCAGTAGATCAAACTTTGACATTGAAACACGTATAATTTATTGTTAAAAATGTTTTTATGAATAACCACTGCCCATGATTGGTCATATTGATGTGAAAGCATTCCAATGTGGTGCAGATTCATATCTTACCAGGAATGGACATTGATAAGGATTCAAAGTTTTACATGACAATTACAAAACAGATGTTTTCAAGAGTAGCAGGGCCACATTAAATTATACCTGTAGGCAAAATTTCCCAAGGGGTACAAATTTAAAAGAAAACTTTGAAAATGAATTTTGGGGTTGGGGAGATAACATTTTACATGATATATATACATGTATTTATGAAATAGAAAGAAAAAAATTCTTAAATCATAACCTCATGGGGCTTGGTTTGGGTCATATAGAGTCAATGTTTGTCATTGGATTACAGACTGAGAGGGTAACAATCTTTTTAAAATCATGTGAAGAACAGCAGGGTCAAAGCGACTCAGGTGAGCACTGTGGCCTATGGGCCTCTTGTTTGTCTGCTGTACATCATTTACAGTGTTATTTTACATTAACAGGTGGCAAAAAGAAACCCCTGAAGAACCCCAAGAAACAATCAAAAGACATGGATGAGGTTGTGTTTTAAAGAATATCTATATGAAAGAAAATGTTTATATAATAAATATATGTGCTATCAAATAAGCTGTAATAACTGTTATTGACTTTAACAATATTTCCTGCTCCCCCAAAAAAATTTGGGGAAGTATATAGCCACCGTCATTACTGTCTGTCTCTCTGGGCTGATATCTCCTAAGCCTTTCATCAGAAATTGATATAATTGATCAGAAATGTTCCTTGAGAAAAGACTTTTGGACCATTGTCTTTCAAGGTCATTTTTGAAAGATTAAGGTCACTCAGAACATATAAAAGTTCCTTATTTCAACAGTTTATGATATAAAAGTTACCATCTCCTAAACCCTTCTTCAGAAATTGATCACAAAGAGTTCATTGGTTAGATGTATTTCGGGGAGAATCCTCAGTTTTACTGATGTTCTTGTTTCATGTTTTACTTCTATTGATAACGGATTATGACATTCTCGTCATGCATATTTATGAGCAACAAGAAATTGTCACGCAGAGAGCCACGGGTGAGAGGGAAGCGAAGTGTACGTTTCAGCCATGACGTGCGACGATGAGGGTCTTGTTGTTTTAAAAGATGTTCATAAAAGTTGCAATTTAACAAGTATTTCATGTGAAATGATTTCTTGGTTTTATTTTTATAGGATGAAATGGCATTTAAGCAGAAACAAAGAGAGGAACAACGAGCAATGAAAGAGATGCAGGCCAAAGCTTCAGGCAAAGGCCCTCTAGGTACGAAATATTTAGAAGGTGGTATTCCACACTTTCAAATGAACAAAATACCAGCAAATTATTGTTTGGTGGGTTTAGAAATGATTTGTAAGTAGAATTTTAATTTTATAAGCCAAAATTTTATTTATTTACAATGGCTCAAAATAATTAAAAAGATTTTCCAGAATATTAAAGCCACATCCTGACTGGGGCTGGTACCCTTAACTTATCTCATGAAATTCCTTTGTGATAGATCTTTTCAGAGGAAATCCTCCGATTGGCTTAATTTTTGAAAAAATGATACCAAATGGGTTTGATGCAAGGTGAAGATAACGAACAGTGATCAATCTAAAGCGACAGAAAATGAAATTTTTTCAGGTAGGAGGTGTTTTCCTCCCTTTTTGATCAGTTTCACTCTTGATTTCTGAGGAATTCAGTCACATCCCGATTAAAGCATTGTTTGCTTTGAATATTGCACACATGTACAGTATAAAGGTTATGAATAGAATTCTCACTAAATAATCTACCACAGTAGAGGGTACATTTATGGGATGGAAAATGAAAGTTTATGTAAACTTAGCTATACTTACATTGAACAGGTCACATTCAGGAGAGCAGAATCTGTTAAAGCTGTTTTATCGATGATATAATCCATCTCTTCTCTTTTATACATGTATATTTATTATTATCATTAATTTTTTTTTTACAGCATCAGGAGGCATTAAAAAATCTGGGAAGAAATGACAGGATATAGAACTCGAAGCCATCGTCAGTTACTTGAACACTTTTCTGTCTGGTGCTGGTGAACATTGATGAAATATTGAAATTTTATGAGAATTGCTTAGGAATAAAATAAATTTTTCCTGTTGAAAAGAGAAAATTTGTTCACTACAGGATTTCATACATAGGTACATGTTGGTCTTTTAAAGCACTTCAATTTTTACATTTTGTTAAAGAATTATTTCTTGTGTTCAGTGGTTAGTGCCTTTTCTCCCCCCTCCCCCAACAATCTTGTATTGCTGACTTGTTCCTTTTGTGTTTTGTTACTCATTTAATTAATAAAGTAAGATTGGAAAAGTACATTTGATTTACAAAACTGAAAATACATGTCCATCACTTTTGTACTGGTGTAAAGGTTGGAATTTATTTATGAGACCCGTTAATGTACAACAGAGTTTGTATTATTACATGCAAAGTTTCTATACACTGTCAATAACATGTTCCTCAGGACCTTATGTATTAATAGATTAAAAAAAAAAAAATTGGAATGAGATGATATTGTTTGTTTCAGTGCAATTTCTGAATAATCGTGTTCCCAAAAAACTATTACACAGGAATGTAACTTATTTCCTGTCAATCTGATGTGTAATTTTTATTATTTTTTTTTTGTATGGAAATAAACAAAAATGTTCGTATTGTTTGATTCATGTTATAATTCGATATGTAATGGTTATAAAATGGAACAAGACGAGTTGGACAGGTTCATTCCCGTCTCTCTACACACAAATCTAATGTTAATACATGTACAGAAAATAAATAAATAAATGTTTATTCAGAATATACATACATACATAAATATCTAGGACAACCCATGAAAGCTTATTTCCAATGAGGTCCTTTAATGCACGGATGTTTGCGCTAGGGGGTAATTTATGTGGGAGGAAACCGGAGTACCCAGAGGAAACCCACATATCCAAGTGGGCGACTGCAATACTCTCTCACATACAACCACTGCTGATCACAGGGATCGAAATTGGGTGACAGTGGTGAAAAGCGAGAACGCTACCCATAAACCCCTGGTAGATGAATTTATGTCTTCTAGGGGGGGGAGACATTGTTATACCCGTCTGTCTGTCTGTAGACACAATGGTTTCCAGGCTCTTAAGCATTATCCTTTCCACCTACCGTCACCATATCATACATATGGACTACCCATGGGATGAAGATGTTCCCTATCGATTTTGGGGTCCAAAGGTAAAGTGCACTGGACATCAAAGTAGCAATATGGTTTCCGGGCTCTAAAGCGTTATCCTTTCCACCTACAGTCACCATATCATACATATGGACTACCCATGGGATGAAGATGTTCCCTATCGATTTTGGGGTCAAAAGGTCAAGCGCACTGGACATCGAAGTAGCAATATGGCTTCCGGGATCGAAAGCATTATCCTTTCCACCTACAGTCACCATATCATACATATGGACTACCCATGGGATGAAGATGTTCCCTATCGATTTTGGGGTGCAAAGGTCACGCGCACTGGACATCGAAGTAGCAATATGGTTCGGTTTGTCATGCCATTTGTTTTTTACACTCAGAAAAGAGGTAGTTTATACCTATTACCAACACCCTTTGGGAGATTGGAGTAAGCGGGGGGTATTCTTAGTGAGCCTTGCTCACAGTACCTCTTGGTTTTTTTTGTCCGTCACAAAATCTTGTGAATGCTTTTACTCCTGTAAGGCATATCAAGTAGACTTGAAACTTTGTACAATGCTTCAATACGCAATTTCCGAGTTGCCCAATAGTTCTTTCCCTTTGTGGAACTCTTGCACACAGTGAGACACAAAACATACTATTGTCCACACGCGGTGGAACCACCCAATCTGCAGGGAAACACAATATTATTAAGTTTATTAGTATTGAGGGAAGGTCAAGGACATGCTCAGTGATTAGTAACAACATTGTAGGCTCTCCAGTTTAAGTGGATTTTAAGTCAAAAAAGTGTGAATGTTGTCATTCTATGGATTATCTACCACTGTGTTACATTTCTGTAAAATTTCTTGATTTGGAATCTTTGATTTGATATGAATTTTTAACCTGGATAAGACTGAATAGTGCTCAGTGAACACCCAGGGAAAGCAGTCAACCTGTGTCAGTGTGTGTAGTGTGTACCTGCTCAATCTGACAATGGCAGATAAAGCAACAAAGGGCAGTGAAGGAGCTAACAGATCAAGTGCGACAAGGAATGACAAAGATTCCAGAACCAGACTGTGTTGAATATGTCAGCAATATCTAGAGAGGTCAAGGGCTTGACGGTTTCAAACAGAACAGAAACAGAAAAGAGTTACTTCCAGCTCCTCGGATGTGGATGATATGAAGAACATAAAGAGTGTCCTGATTGCTATACAGGATAAACTGAAAGACCTTGTGACAAAAGATGACATCAGGGATATAGTGAAAAGTGTTGTGGCAGAATTTAAAGAGGAGATCAAAGAAGAAATCAGGCAAGAAATAAAAGATTCAGTAAAGGAGGAGCTGTTAGTTGACATGAAGGAGGACATCCGACAAAAACTCACAAAACAGAAGAAAGAGCACACCAGTGAGATTTCAAAAATGCGACAGCAAATTTCAAAAAATGATGCATTGGTGATGGATGACGAAACAAACATTGCAAACTTGAAAAAACAAATCTCATCACTTGAAAAACAACTCAAGGATACATCTTATCTGGCAATCAGTATGGCCAACTTTAAACCAGCAGTACTCTCAAAAGACTAACATCAAGATACTGAATTGGCAAGAACGCAAGGGAGAGAATTTGAAAGCAGGGTTACGTAAAATTGTAAAAGAAAAGATCGGCCTGAGTCTTGAGGAGCGAGACATCCTTGCTATCCACCGGATTCCATCCGCAGACAAGAATCATCCGAGTCCAGTGATTGTGAAGTTCCTGAGTAATGACATTCGCAGGTCCATCATAACAAAGAGAGGACACTTCAAAGTTCCTAAGTAATGACATTCGCAGGTCCATCATAACAAAGAGCGGAAACTTCAAAGGAACACTCCTGATGCGGGACCACATAACACCGATGAATGCTAAACTGTTAAAAGACCTGAAATCCAAAACTGAAGTGATTGACAGTGCTTGGTTCTACAATGGATACATTTTTGCGTTGGATAAGGAGGGAAATCGCCACAAATTTGACATCACTGACAATATCAACATGAAACTCCATGAGGCTCGGTGAGTCCCTAGCCCGTATGCTGTTGAAAAACTATATGCGTTTATTAAACATTTAAAATGTGTCATTATTACCCACTTAAGGAGCAGTCTCGTAATAGGTAGTGTGGGAACAAAGCAGTAGTGGTATGTTTACCTTCAGTGTGTTAGCTGGTGTTTTAGGGGGGTGTATGTTGGCCAGTGAGAGAGTGTGCGAGTGTTACTTCAAATGTCAAAATTACTTCATATCATAATTGTTATACTTGGTGCTGTACAAACTTTTTTGTCGAAAATAACCCTGTATCTAACAATATTTCTCTTTTGCAATGGTGGAAAACATCAAAATTGTTACAGTAAACTGTCAAGGACTTGGCACTTTTTCAAAATGACAGGATGTGCTAAATTATTATAAAACAAAAGGATATTCTATAATTTGCCTTCAAGACACTCATTTTACCAAAGAGTCTGAATCATTTGTAGAATCCCAATGGGGGTATAAATGCATTTTTTAGTCAAATGCTAGAGGAGTGTGCATTCTTTTTAATAATAACTTTGAATTCAAAATTCATAATGGAAATAAAGATAGTGAAGGAAATTTTTTAGCATTGGATTTAATGATGGAAGATAATAGAGTAACCCTTATTAATATATATGGGCCTAATCAAGATGACCCTGAATTCTATGACCAGGTCAGATACTTTCTTAGAATTTGATAACCAATACTTTATTGTTTTAGGTGATTTTAAGCTTGTACTTAATCAATCATTAGATACACATAACTATAATGCAGTAAACAATCCAAGGGCAAGAGAAAAGTTGTTGGAAATTATAGACGATTCACAGTTATTGGACTACTACAGGATTTTAAATCCAGATAAGAAAGTGTTCACATGGAGGAGAAAAACACCTTTTAAACAAGCAAGTTTAGATTATATCTTAATTTCAGAAAGCTTATCAAATATTGTCGAAAAATTTCTAATAAAACCGGGCTATAGATCAGATCATTCAATTGTACTACTGGAACTTAAATTCAATTCATTTGAAAGAGGACGTGTGCTATGGAAATTCAATAATAGTTTATTAACTGACCCTACAATAATAGTTTATTAACTGACCCTACATTAATAGTTTATTAACTGATCCTACATTAATAGTTTATTAACTGACCCTACATTAATAGTTTATTAACTGACCCTACAATAATAGTTTATTAACTGACCCTACATTAATAGTTTATTAACTGACCCTACATTTGTAGAAAAGGTGAAAGACACAATTCAAAAAGTTAAAAAACAATACTTGGAAACGGAAGATGGTGAAAACAACCAATCCTCAGACTTTATCAATTGTAGTATATTTCTAGAAGTTCTTTTGATGGAAATAAGGGGGACTGCTATTTCTTCATACAAGAAAAAGGACAAACTAGAGAATTCTTTAATCGAAGAAATAGAGGCTCTTGAATTTGAACAAGAAATTATTACAGATTTAGTTCAACAACAAAAAACTGCCCTACAAGATTTAAGAATAACAAGAGGCCCATGGGCCACATCTCTCACCTGAGTCACCTTGGTCCATATCAGAAGATTTTCCATATCTATTTGCATGTAAAACCGTAGTCCCTATTATGGCCCCAAACCTACCCCTGGAGGCCATGGTTTTTGCAAACTTGAATCTACACTATGTCAGAAAGCTTTCATGTAAATATGAACTTCTTTGGCCCAATGGTTCTTGAGAAGAAGATTTTTAAAGATTTTCCCTATATATTTGTATGTACAACTTTGATCCCCTATTGTGGCCCCATCCTACTCCAGGGGGGCATGATTTCAACAAACCTGAATCTGCACTATATCAGAAAGCTTTCATATAAATCTCAGCTTTTCTGGCTTAGTGGTTCTGGGAAGAAGATTTTTCCTATATATTTGTATGTAAAACTTTGACCCCCTATTGTGGCCCCATCCGACCCCCGGGGGGCCATGATCTTAGCAATTTATAATCTGCACTATATCAGGAAGCTTTCATATAAATCTCAGCTTTTCTGGCTCAGTGGTTCTTGAGAAGTTGATTTTAAAAGATTTTTCCTATAAATTTGTATGTAAAACTTTTATGCCCCCCTTGAGGCCCCATTCAATCCCCGGGGTCCATGATTTTAACGAACTTGAATCTGCACTATATCAACAACAAAAAAAAAAATAAAAAAAAATTCGACCCCCTATTGTGGCCCCATCCGACCCCCGGGGGCCATGATTTTAATAATTTAGAATCTGCATTATATAAGGAAGCTTTCATATAAATCTCAGTTATTCTGGCTCAGTGGTTCTTGAGAAGAAGATTTTCCCTATATATTTGTATGTAAAACTTTGATCCCCT
>NC_079170.1:6904870-6977370 GCF_947568905.1 Ostrea edulis | reverse complement strand
ATTGTCTATGTCAATGTTGGGACATGACAAGTTTGATTTGTAATTAACTTGTTACTTTCACATTTCAAAATAATTCACTTATTTCAAATTGATGGGACATACTCATGCTAATACATGTGATGAGTCAACTATCTGCAACACTTCAATATTACACAGCCACACAACAAAAACACAGGTATCTGCAAGCTTAATGAAAAAAAAATTCTTATAAAAAAAAAAAAAAGAAATTTACAAAGGCTGATATTTAAATCTGCTCAAAGTTGTACCTCTCCTACATACATGTGTGTATATATATATATATATATATATATATATATATATATATATATATACACACACACACAACTACAACCAAAATCAGCTCAACATGCGCAAATACAGGGTATTCAATGTAAAAAAAAATTCATCAAAAAAAAAAAAAATCATCAAAAGTAGTTCTGACACCTTTTGCCACCACAATAATAATCCTGAAAAAAAAAACAATCACAGAAAAACTTTGACTAGAACTGCACCTCAATAAATACCAATCCATCATAAATCAGCTTATCATCTTAAGCACAGATTTATTTCTTGGGATTCTCCAGGTATTTGTATATTTTCATTCTCTTTGACATCCATCCAAGTTCATACAGTCTGTCCTCCCCATCTAAGCCCAGTCCGTGAGCTTCGTTCAGTTTGGTCACAATGACGGACAGGAACATGCCGTCTTTGCTGAGCAGATGAACACATCGGTTGGCATTGTCAGCTACGACAATATTTCCCAAACTGTCTGTACTAAGCTGCCTTGGATCAAATTTCTGCGCCATCCCTCTGTACGAAAACCTTTTCTTCCCTTCATAGGTGAGAACAATTACTCTCTGCTTTAGAGCATCTGAAACGCAAATATCCTGGTTGACATTTTCTGCAATATAATCTGGTTGTGAGAACAGGTCATGGTTTCCATCAGAAGAGATCTTCAGCAGGAGGTTCCAGCTTTTTGAATACTTGGAGACGAGTCCTCTCCGAGTTGACTGACCCACGTCTCGTGGCTGTGACACCTGACTCACGAGAATATCGTCATTTCTACAGACACACAGACCAGTCGGATGCCACTGTCGTAGCCTTGACCCACACCTCTGCCGAGTTCGGAAAAAACTGGACAATTTTCTTGTTTTCGAAACAGCTGAACAGTACATTTCCTGTACGCAGAATGGCTAACCCTGATGCCTGACCCAAATTTTTAGAAATTTTCAGAGAAACTAGCGCCTTTCCACGGTCATCAAATTGTGATATTTTATTTCCATCACCGACTGCCCAGAACTTATCATCACCTACGCAAAATGTTAAAATGTTATTTTTGGTGTCCATTTTTACAGCACCAATCTTTTTGGCAGACTTCAATAGTTTTTTCTTTCTAGTGCTCTCGGGGTTTATCCGATGTTTGCAGGGAACTGTATACCCTTTCTTTCTCTGCAACAGTGGTGAAGTGCATGCTCCAAACTGATTTAACAATTGAATGGCATCAATCTTCCCAGGTAAAAATTCTGGATTCTTGCAAGAGCAGGAATTTGGTATCCTGTACATTTCATTGAAAATGGAGTTATCTTGTCTGAACTTCATTAACTCGACCATGTCATCTGAGTCCAGCAAACTTTCAATGTCAGATTTCAAGTTGCTCAGTTGCTGTTTTCTTTCTTGAAGAGAGAAGACTTGCATCTGGAGATCTTCATACACTTCATTGCTCAATTCTATTTGCTTCAACCTTGCATGAAGATTTTTTTTTATCATATCGGTCAACATTTTTGCATGATCTTTCATTTCATTTTTCATGTCATCAATTCTGTGTTCCAGTGATACCAAGTGATCATTGGCTTCATCGATCAGAGCATCATGCTCGGGTAATATAATATCGTCCAAATCTTTCAAGTCTTGTAACATGCTGTTTTTCAACTGTTCATAAACCTTCGGAATCTCTGCCAAGACATGACCATTGTGACTCCCCGTGAGACATCTGGCACAGACGGGCACCTCGCACAACCTGCAGCATATTTCATACTTTGCCTCTGGATGTACACGACAAAACCCGTACTCTCTGCTCTCTGGGATTGTACCCGTGAATGCCATTATCTGGTGACTGCTGGAGATCTTGCGCTGCAGATGCTGGACTTTACAAGGTTCACACAGTTGGCCAGGACAGGTCTTGCAGAAGTAATGAGCCGGTAAAGCATCACAGTTTTCACAGAGATATGCATGCTGGGCTTGTATGTCTACTCCACCGACTGCCATATCGTATAACTAGGTCGATTGGTCTTTGGTTAAGACTTCAAAGAGCAGGTATTCTGTGTATCTCTAAAACACGAATTACATTATAGTGCGTTAGCAAATCACTGGTGTTTTTTGTTCTTCAATAAAATAAAGGTGTGATAAAATTTTATGTGATCTGTAAAATTTGGATATGTATTGAACATTTCAACATGTTTCACAATTTTATCTTCGATGTGCTCAGAGATCTGGCACAAACTCTGATAATAATTCTATGTTCTCTAATGTAATAGATTTGTCACAGCTTCTCAATTTCTTGTGAACACTTTTAAATCAGACTAAACTCCTAGCAGGCAACTCGAGTTTGATCATCCAATAAGCGAAAATTCATAATTTGGAAATATTTTGGGTTAAAAAACTAAAAGGTGGGCCACCATGAAAACATAATATTGAATGAATAGCAAACTATGAAGGAAATTCTTACCAAACCAAAGGTAAGCACAAGGGCCGGTGATAAAAGTTTCGGACAAGGAATCTAGTTATTTGGTTTAATTAAGTTTAGTCACTGACAGGAAGTCTGAAACTTGCGCCATATACCGGGACCAGAAACTTAAATTTTAGTTGTATACTACACTAAATTGTTTCTGTGACTTTATAATTTATCACATTCTTGCACGGTTATCCGTGACAAACTTGCAGTTTTAACTAAGCGTTGTATACATGATAACAACATATGATGTGTACTTTGGATGTTAAGAAAACATGAATCATATTTCATGAAATAGGAAATTAATTATATTTTACAATTGATTTTTAAAAAAAAAATCTGACAGTAGGCAGAAAAGCGACGACATTGCACATCAATTTTCACATCTTCTTTTACGTGTCAATCTCAATCAAACGGGTCCTCGGTATATAGATTGCAAGTGTCTGCATTGAGAGAAACGAGACATCACCCAATATTCCTGAGGCCAGTGGTGGTGAAAAACTTTGATCCCCTATTGTGTCCCCAACATAACCCTGGGGGTCACGATTTTTAAAAACCTGAATCCCCAATATGTCAGGAAGCTTTCATGTACGTAAATTTCAGGTTTTCTGGCCCAGTGGTTCTTAAGAAGACGGTTTTTAAATGATTGACCCCACCCTTATTTAATTTTTGCATTTTTGTGATTATCTCCCCTTTAAAGGAGGCAGGGTCCTTCATTTGAACACACGTGAATCCCTTTTACCCAAAGATGCTTTGTGCCAAGTTTGGTTGAAATTTTCCCCATGGTTATGGAGATGATGAAAATGTGAAAAGTTTACACCGACGACAAGTTCAGGGCTCGAAATTAACATATGTCTGTCAGTCTGTGACTGGCTAAAAGTTTGGTGGACTGACATTTGTTTTAGTCAGTCCGATGGGGCTGGTTAATTGTCTAAAGCATCATTTTGGAAAATATACTTATGAAATTTTATACACACATTTGGCATGATTCGATCTGTAGATATCAGACAAATCTGATTTGTAAATAAATTGTCTAAGGCATATTGAGTTAAATTTCATTTCAATGACATTAACAAAATATGTTTAATTATTTCTGGAAAACTCTGTTGGACTGGTAAATTTTTCTGCGGACTGGTTGAAAATATACCCCATCAGTCCAGCTGGACTGGTGACATAAAGTTAGCTTCAAGCGCTGAAGTTTCAAATGATCAGAAAAGCTCACGTGAAACTTTGGCTCAGGACACGAGGTGAGCTAAAAATTACACAAAAATCACCACTAACAGATCTTGATATACACCGAAAATTTATTGATGCTGTGTATTTTTAATTTGAATGGGGATTTGAAGGTTTAGTGTGTAACGTATATGCATTGTATATATCAAACTCTGAGATTATCCCTGTTTACCGCACACACTGATAACCACGTGTTTGCATGCTCTTTAATAACATATATATACTCGGCATTCTGAAATAAACTGATGTAGAGACAAGACGCATTCTGTTATACTGTACTACTTTACATAGTGTATCTATACAGTATATGCTACACGAAAGTCAGTGTATTCCGAGGATCTGACTGAATTTATTAGAAATCAGAGGAAAACTGGTTAAACAGGGAGGAAAACACCACATACTATCTGCCAAAATATTATTGTCTGTCACTTTTGAAAATTGAGCGAATCGGAGGTTTTTTTCTGAAGAGAAAAATGACACCCCTAAGGCAGAGTTTGACATTAAGGCACGTCCGACCAACCGAGTCTACTAAATGATAGGTCCGGTCGGGTAAAATGTCGATTTACTAGTCCGACTGGTCGTGTTTAAAAATAAACAAATTTAAAAAACATAACTTTAAATCATAAGATATTTTATTCTTTAAAAAAAAACTGTAAAGAGTTTACGAGCAATTTTGATCCACATGACATAATCTATATTTTTTGTTCTAATAAGTCGCAGTCGTACGTAATGTTCTACAATATCTACACAATGTTAATGTGTGTAAAGTTATGTTTTGGTTAGATAGAATTCATTTCCATTAAAAAAAACCAGTTCATTTGATTTGAATATAAAAAAGTATTTATCAAATTAATGAATTACGTCGTAAACAGCAATTTTTCGGTGTTTACATATGTGCGGGAAGGTTTATATTCAAATACGAATCCTCGTCCTCAAGGAAAGCAAAAGATGTCCCAAGAAAAGAAAACATTGAGAAGAAACAAAGCAGCGCTTATGAAATAGAAATTAACTATTTAGATATGGAGAATCATCATATTTTTTTCTGGAGAGTTGGTCAGGGCTAGTGGATGTAAGGTCAGGTCTAGCAAAAATCATTTGAAGTAGCCCGATTGTAATCTCAGCGAGATTCGTCGAGGCTGGATATTTGGACTGACGCCTCTTCCGAAGAGGCGTCAGTCCAAATATCCAGCCTCGACGAATCTCGCTGAGATTAGCCCGATTGGTCTAGTGCTCAAAAAAGTTAATGTCAAATCCTGTAAGGATAAATAGTATGTCTCGACACAATAAATTTAAGCTGTGTTATATATTTCTTCTTTCTTTTAAATACAACAGAAATTAACTGAACCTGAAGTCCTAAACTTGTCAAAAGTTAGCTGGCATAAAATCTCACGTTCCTCTCGTACGGTTTTGGCGCCATTCTATCTACGAAGTGAAAGTAGATCTCGTGTGTGACGGAGGTAAAAATCGATGGGTCAAAAAATGGCAGAGAACAGAGAGGCGGAACATGTTTCTACCTCAGAATCAGAGCAAAGTGACTTCATAGAGCCCGAAATTGGACACAAGGACACCGACGAACCATTCATAAATGTCGATTACGAGGCACTGGAGGAATATGACATCCAACCTAGCGGAGTTATCCATGAACTGGTTCGTCAAAGCTCACAAGACGACGGGAAAAATCTGTCATCCAACGATGAGATCTCGGGCGGTGAGGAAGGACGGTCGGAAAGCGAACAGGTAAGATTTATAGCATTTATGGCATGTGTGATTACAGTTAGCATGATTTACGAGTTTTACTGTTTTGACTTTTTTCTGAAAGTTCTATGTATCCAAGTGCATCTGGATATTATTTCAGTATGTAAAGTAGGAGGAACATAATGTTTGTGAATTATTCAACATTCTTTTCACTACATGTTCAGCATAAAGCATTTCAATTTGTTCACAGGGTTTTAGCAATATCATAGCTCTATAGTTTAACAGGTAAGGAACACTTCCCCTATATAGCGAGATCTTCTCGCTAAAACGCGATTATCCCTCTTTATCAAGGGAGTAAATATATCCCGTATAATCAAGAAAAACACCCCATGGAGTGCATCTCTTCATGTTTCGTGTGAAAAGAAGAAAAAGGTTAAAATGTGTGATACTTAGAACTGCAAAATATAAACAAAAACACCCACGGTGTGCACAGCCACTGGATTTCAGCAATGTTGGTATGAAATTTCTTGACTGTGTTCTCAATTTTATAGAGACAATTTGCATCATGTTGAGTGTGTGTCGCATTTATTCAGCATTGCACGGAATTTGCCATTATTTTCAATAAAGACACCAAACACCTGTTTATGGTAATGTTTACTCTCTCGCTAAAGAGGGATAATCGCATTTAAGTGAAAAGATCATGCTACAGGGCCAGGGGGAAGTGCTCCCAACCTGTTTAACTGTTTTGAAATATAGGTTTTTAAAAAAAAAACTCAAACAAGATAATATTTAATCACAGGAACCTTGTGGGTTTTTTAAAGAGGATATTTTAGGTATAGACTCCTAATATTTTTATTACAGACATCAGACAAAATTAACGGTTCCTGTAATTTCATCATTAGTAACCATATATTAAGATGTAACTTCAGTTTGTTCATATGATAATAAATCGGTTTGGTTAGTGTCCTCCCCATCTAGACCCATAGTCGAAGTATTGGATAACAATTAATTAAGACTCTAATATTCATTACATGTATCTAAATGCTATTTTGGGCATTTAATCTGTTTCCTAAACCCAGGTCCATGATTTTTATTTGATATACATGTATTTATTTATTTAATATTTGTACACATCAAAACCCATAACAGTCCAGAAATTCGCAGTGGTATCTAAGAGATTTGAACTTGTCTTTAATCTGTATTGTGTAAGTTTCATGTAGTGAAGTTATATCTACAGTGTAGTTCACAAACTGCCATTTGTGCTTTGATCCAGATGTACAGTAAGTTATGTACATGTTTATATTACTACAGATGTACAGTAAGTTATGTACATGTTTATATTACTACAGTTATGTACAGTAAAGTATGTACAGTAAGTTATGTACATGTTTATATTACTACAGTTATGTACAGTAAGTTATGTACATGTTTATATTACTACAGATGTACAGTAAGTTATGTACATGTTTATATTACTACAGATGTACAGTAAGTTATGTACATGTTTATATTACTACAGATGTACAGTAAGTTATGTACATGTTTATATTACTACAGTTATGTACAGTAAGTTATGTACATGTTTATATAACTACAGATGTACAGTAAGTTATGTACATGTTTATATTACTACAGTTATGTACAGTAAGTTATGTACATGTTTATATTACTACAGATGTACAGTAAGTTATGTACATGTTTATATAACTACAGATGTACAGTAAGTTATGTACAGTAAGTTATGTACATGTTTATATTACTACAGTTATGTACAGTAAGTTATGTACATGTTTATATTACTACAGTTATGTACAGTAAGTTATGTACAGTAAGTTATGTACATGTTTATATTACTACAGTTATGTACAGTAAGTTATGTACATGTTTATATAACTACAGATGTACAGTAAGTTATGTACATGTTTATATTACTACAGTTATGTACAGTAAGTTATGTACATGTTTATATTACTACAGTTATGTACAGTAAGTTATGTACAGTAAGTTATGTACATGTTTATATTACTACAGATGTACAGTAAGTTATGTACATGTTTATATTACTACAGATGTACAGTAAGTTATGTACATGTTTATATTACTACAGATGTACAGTAAGTTATGTACATGTTTATATAACTACAGTTATGTACAGTAAGTTATGTACATGTTTATATAACTACAGATGTACAGTAAGTTATGTACATGTTTATATTACTACAGTTATGTACAGTAAGTTATGTACATGTTTATATAACTACAGATGTACAGTAAGTTATGTACATGTTTATATTACTACAGTTATGTACAGTAAGTTATGTACATGTTTATATTACTACAGTTATGTACAGTAAAGTATGTACAGTAAGTTATGTACATGTTTATATTACTACAGTTATGTACAGTAAGTTATGTACATGTTTATATTACTACAGATGTACAGTAAGTTATGTACATGTTTATATAACTACAGTTATGTACAGTAAGTTATGTACATGTTTATATTACTACAGTTATGTACAGTAAGTTATGTACATGTTTATATAACTACAGATGTACAGTAAGTTATGTACATGTTTATATTACTACAGTTATGTACAGTAAGTTATGTACATGTTTATATTACTACAGATGTACAGTAAGTTATGTACATGTTTATATTACTACAGATGTACAGTAAGTTATGTACATGTTTATATTACTACAGTTATGTACAGTAAGTTATGTACATGTTTATATTACTACAGATGTACAGTAAGTTATGTACATGTTTATATTACTACAGTTATGTACAGTAAGTTATGTACATGTTTATATTACTACAGTTATGTACAGTAAGTTATGTACATGTTTATATAACTACAGATGTACAGTAAGTTATGTACATGTTTATATTACTACAGTTATGTACAGTAAGTTATGTACATGTTTATATTACTACAGATATGTACAGTAAGTTATGTACATGTTTATATTACTACAGTTATGTACAGTAAGTTATGTACATGTTTATATAACTACAGATGTACAGTAAGTTATGTACATGTTTATATTACTACAGATGTACAGTAAGTTATGTACATGTTTATATTACTACAGTTATGTACAGTAAGTTATGTACATGTTTATATTACTACAGATGTACAGTAAGTTATGTACATGTTTATATTACTACAGTTATGTACAGTAAGTTATGTACATGTTTATATTACTACAGATGTACAGTAAGTTATGTACATGTTTATATTACTACAGATGTACAGTAAGTTATGTACATGTTTATATTACTACAGATGTACAGTAAGTTATGTACATGTTTATATTACTACAGATGTACAGTAAGTTATGTACATGTTTATATTACTACAGATGTACAGTAAGTTATGTACATGTTTATATAACTACAGATGTACAGTAAGTTATGTACATGTTTATATTACTACAGTTATGTACAGTAAGTTATGTACATGTTTATATTACTACAGATGTACAGTAAGTTATGTACATGTTTATATTACTACAGATGTACAGTAAGTTATGTACATGTTTATATTACTACAGATGTACAGTAAGTTATGTACATGTTTATATTACTACAGATGTACAGTAAGTTATGTACATGTTTATATTACTACAGATGTACAGTAAGTTATGTACATGTTTATATAACTACAGTTATGTACAGTAAGTTATGTACATGTTTATATTACTACAGATGTACAGTAAGTTATGTACATGTTTATATAACTACAGTTATGTACAGTAAGTTATGTACATGTTTATATTACTACAGATGTACAGTAAGTTATGTACATGTTTATATTACTACAGTTATGTACAGTAAGTTATGTACATGTTTATATTACTACAGATGTACAGTAAGTTATGTACATGTTTATATTACTACAGATGTACAGTAAGTTATGTACATGTTTATATTACTACAGTTATGTACAGTAAGTTATGTACATGTTTATATTACTACAGATATACAGTAAGTTATGTACATGTTTATATTACTACAGATATACAGTAAGTTATGTACATGTTTATATTACTACAGTTATGTACAGTAAGTTATGTACATGTTTATATTACTACAGATGTACAGTAAGTTATGTACATGTTTATATTACTACAGTTATGTACAGTAAGTTATGTACATGTTTATATTACTACAGATGTACAGTAAGTTATGTACATGTTTATATAACTACAGATATACAGTAAGTTATGTACATGTTTATATTACTACAGATGTACAGTAAGTTATGTACATGTTTATATAACTACAGTTATGTACAGTAAGTTATGTACATGTTTATATTACTACAGATGTACAGTAAGTTATGTACATGTTTATATTACTACAGTTATGTACAGTAAGTTATGTACATGTTTATATTACTACAGTTATGTACAGTAAGTTATGTACATGTTTATATTACTACAGTTATGTACAGTAAGTTATGTACATGTTTATATTACTACAGATGTACAGTAAGTTATGTACATGTTTATATTACTACAGTTATGTACAGTAAGTTATGTACATGTTTATATTACTACAGATGTACAGTAAGTTATGTACATGTTTATATTACTACAGTTATGTACAGTAAGTTATGTACATGTTTATATAACTACAGATGTACAGTAAGTTATGTACATGTTTATATTACTACAGTTATGTACAGTAAGTTATGTACATGTTTATATTACTACAGATGTACAGTAAGTTATGTACATGTTTATATAACTACAGATGTACAGTAAGTTATGTACATGTTTATATTACTACAGATGTACAGTAAGTTATGTACATGTTTATATTACTACAGTTATGTACAGTAAGTTATGTACATGTTTATATTACTACAGTTATGTACAGTAAGTTATGTACATGTTTATATAACTACAGTTATGTACAGTAAGTTATGTACATGTTTATATTACTACAGATGTACAGTAAGTTATGTACATGTTTATATTACTACAGATGTACAGTAAGTTATGTACATGTTTATATTACTACAGATGTACAGTAAGTTATGTACATGTTTATATTACTACAGATGTACAGTAAGTTATGTACATGTTTATATAACTACAGATGTACAGTAAGTTATGTACATGTTTATATTACTACAGTTATGTACAGTAAGTTATGTACATGTTTATATTACTACAGATGTACAGTAAGTTATGTACATGTTTATATTACTACAGTTATGTACAGTAAGTTATGTACATGTTTATATTACTACAGATGTACAGTAAGTTATGTACATGTTTATATTACTACAGTTATGTACAGTAAGTTATGTACATGTTTATATAACTACAGATGTACAGTAAGTTATGTACATGTTTATATTACTACAGTTATGTACAGTAAGTTATGTACATGTTTATATTACTACAGTTATGTACAGTAAGTTATGTACATGTTTATATTACTACAGTTATGTACAGTAAGTTATGTACATGTTTATATTACTACAGATGTACAGTAAGTTATGTACATGTTTATATTACTACAGTTATGTACAGTAAGTTATGTACATGTTTATATATAACTACAGATGTACAGTAAGTTATGTACATGTTTATATTACTACAGATGTACAGTAAGTTATGTACATGTTTATATTACTACAGATGTACAGTAAGTTATGTACATGTTTATATTACTACAGTTATGTACAGTAAGTTATGTACATGTTTATATTACTACAGTTATGTACAGTAAGTTATGTACATGTTTATATTACTACAGTTATGTACAGTAAGTTATGTACATGTTTATATTACTACAGTTATGTACAGTAAGTTATGTACATGTTTATATTACTACAGATGTACAGTAAGTTATGTACATGTTTATATAACTACAGATGTACAGTAAGTTATGTACATGTTTATATTACTACAGTTATGTACAGTAAGTTATGTACATGTTTATATTACTACAGATATGTACAGTAAGTTATGTACATGTTTATATTACTACAGATGTACAGTAAGTTATGTACATGTTTATATTACTACAGATGTACAGTAAGTTATGTACATGTTTATATTACTACAGATGTACAGTAAGTTATGTACATGTTTATATTACTACAGTTATGTACAGTAAGTTATGTACATGTTTATATTACTACAGATATGTACAGTAAGTTATGTACATGTTTATATAACTACAGATGTACAGTAAGTTATGTACATGTTTATATTACTACAGTTATGTACAGTAAGTTATGTACATGTTTATATTACTACAGATGTACAGTAAGTTATGTACATGTTTATATTACTACAGATGTACAGTAAGTTATGTACATGTTTATATTACTACAGTTATGTACAGTAAGTTATGTACATGTTTATATTACTACAGATGTACAGTAAGTTATGTACATGTTTATATTACTACAGTTATGTACAGTAAGTTATGTACATGTTTATATTACTACAGATGTACAGTAAGTTATGTACATGTTTATATTACTACAGATGTACAGTAAGTTATGTACATGTTTATATTACTACAGATGTACAGTAAGTTATGTACATGTTTATATAACTACAGATGTACAGTAAGTTATGTACATGTTTATATTACTACAGTTATGTACAGTAAGTTATGTACATGTTTATATTACTACAGATGTACAGTAAGTTATGTACATGTTTATATTACTACAGTTATGTACAGTAAGTTATGTACATGTTTATATTACTACAGATGTACAGTAAGTTATGTACATGTTTATATTACTACAGATGTACAGTAAGTTATGTACATGTTTATATTACTACAGATGTACAGTAAGTTATGTACATGTTTATATAACTACAGATGTACAGTAAGTTATGTACATGTTTATATTACTACAGTTATGTACAGTAAGTTATGTACATGTTTATATTACTACAGATGTACAGTAAGTTATGTACATGTTTATATTACTACAGTTATGTACAGTAAGTTATGTACATGTTTATATTACTACAGATGTACAGTAAGTTATGTACATGTTTATATAACTACAGATGTACAGTAAGTTATGTACATGTTTATATTACTACAGATGTACAGTAAGTTATGTACATGTTTATATTACTACAGTTATGTACAGTAAGTTATGTACATGTTTATATTACTACAGATGTACAGTAAGTTATGTACATGTTTATATTACTACAGATGTACAGTAAGTTATGTACATGTTTATATTACTACAGTTATGTACAGTAAGTTATGTACATGTTTATATTACTACAGATGTACAGTAAGTTATGTACATGTTTATATTACTACAGATGTACAGTAAGTTATGTACATGTTTATATAACTACAGATGTACAGTAAGTTATGTACATGTTTATATTACTACAGATGTACAGTAAGTTATGTACATGTTTATATAACTACAGTTATGTACAGTAAGTTATGTACATGTTTATATAACTACAGATGTACAGTAAGTTATGTACATGTTTATATTACTACAGTTATGTACAGTAAGTTATGTACATGTTTATATATAACTACAGTTATGTACAGTAAGTTATGTACATGTTTATATAACTACAGATGTACAGTAAGTTATGTACATGTTTATATAACTACAGATGTACAGTAAGTTATGTACATGTTTATATTACTACAGATATACAGTAAGTTATGTACATGTTTATATTACTACAGATATACAGTAAGTTATGTACATGTTTATATTACTACAGATGTACAGTAAGTTATGTACATGTTTATATTACTACAGATGTACAGTAAGTTATGTACATGTTTATATTACTACAGATGTACAGTAAGTTATGTACATGTTTATATAACTACAGTTATGTACAGTAAGTTATGTACATGTTTATATTACTACAGATGTACAGTAAGTTATGTACATGTTTATATAACTACAGTTATGTACAGTAAGTTATGTACATGTTTATATTACTACAGTTATGTACAGTAAGTTATGTACATGTTTATATTACTACAGTTATGTACAGTAAGTTATGTACATGTTTATATTACTACAGTTATGTACAGTAAGTTATGTACATGTTTATATTACTACAGTTATGTACAGTAAGTTATGTACATGTTTATATTACTACAGATGTACAGTAAGTTATGTACATGTTTATATAACTACAGATGTACAGTAAGTTATGTACATGTTTATATTACTACAGTTATGTACAGTAAGTTATGTACATGTTTATATTACTACAGATATGTACAGTAAGTTATGTACATGTTTATATTACTACAGATGTACAGTAAGTTATGTACATGTTTATATTACTACAGATGTACAGTAAGTTATGTACATGTTTATATTACTACAGATGTACAGTAAGTTATGTACATGTTTATATAACTACAGTTATGTACAGTAAGTTATGTACATGTTTATATAACTACAGATGTACAGTAAGTTATGTACATGTTTATATAACTACAGATGTACAGTAAGTTATGTACATGTTTATATAACTACAGATGTACAGTAAGTTATGTACATGTTTATATTACTACAGATGTACAGTAAGTTATGTACATGTTTATATTACTACAGATGTACAGTAAGTTATGTACATGTTTATATTACTACAGATGTACAGTAAGTTATGTACATGTTTATATTACTACAGATGTACAGTAAGTTATGTACATGTTTATATTACTACAGATGTACAGTAAGTTATGTACATGTTTATATTACTACAGTTATGTACAGTAAGTTATGTACATGTTTATATTACTACAGATATGTACAGTAAGTTATGTACATGTTTATATAACTACAGATGTACAGTAAGTTATGTACATGTTTATATTACTACAGTTATGTACAGTAAGTTATGTACATGTTTATATTACTACAGATGTACAGTAAGTTATGTACATGTTTATATTACTACAGATGTACAGTAAGTTATGTACATGTTTATATTACTACAGTTATGTACAGTAAGTTATGTACATGTTTATATTACTACAGATGTACAGTAAGTTATGTACATGTTTATATTACTACAGATGTACAGTAAGTTATGTACATGTTTATATTACTACAGTTATGTACAGTAAGTTATGTACATGTTTATATTACTACAGATGTACAGTAAGTTATGTACATGTTTATATTACTACAGATGTACAGTAAGTTATGTACATGTTTATATAACTACAGATGTACAGTAAGTTATGTACATGTTTATATTACTACAGATGTACAGTAAGTTATGTACATGTTTATATAACTACAGTTATGTACAGTAAGTTATGTACATGTTTATATAACTACAGATGTACAGTAAGTTATGTACATGTTTATATTACTACAGTTATGTACAGTAAGTTATGTACATGTTTATATATAACTACAGTTATGTACAGTAAGTTATGTACATGTTTATATAACTACAGATGTACAGTAAGTTATGTACATGTTTATATTACTACAGATATACAGTAAGTTATGTACATGTTTATATTACTACAGTTATGTACAGTAAGTTATGTACATGTTTATATAACTACAGTTATGTACAGTAAGTTATGTACATGTTTATATTACTACAGATGTACAGTAAGTTATGTACATGTTTATATTACTACAGATGTACAGTAAGTTATGTACATGTTTATATTACTACAGTTATGTACAGTAAGTTATGTACATGTTTATATAACTACAGATGTACAGTAAGTTATGTACATGTTTATATTACTACAGATATACAGTAAGTTATGTACATGTTTATATTACTACAGATATACAGTAAGTTATGTACATGTTTATATTACTACAGATGTACAGTAAGTTATGTACATGTTTATATTACTACAGATGTACAGTAAGTTATGTACATGTTTATATTACTACAGATGTACAGTAAGTTATGTACATGTTTATATAACTACAGTTATGTACAGTAAGTTATGTACATGTTTATATTACTACAGATGTACAGTAAGTTATGTACATGTTTATATAACTACAGTTATGTACAGTAAGTTATGTACATGTTTATATTACTACAGATGTACAGTAAGTTATGTACATGTTTATATTACTACAGTTATGTACAGTAAGTTATGTACATGTTTATATTACTACAGATGTACAGTAAGTTATGTACATGTTTATATTACTACAGATGTACAGTAAGTTATGTACATGTTTATATTACTACAGTTATGTACAGTAAGTTATGTACATGTTTATATTACTACAGATATACAGTAAGTTATGTACATGTTTATATTACTACAGATATACAGTAAGTTATGTACATGTTTATATTACTACAGTTATGTACAGTAAGTTATGTACATGTTTATATTACTACAGATGTACAGTAAGTTATGTACATGTTTATATTACTACAGTTATGTACAGTAAGTTATGTACATGTTTATATTACTACAGATGTACAGTAAGTTATGTACATGTTTATATTACTACAGTTATGTACAGTAAGTTATGTACATGTTTATATTACTACAGATGTACAGTAAGTTATGTACATGTTTATATTACTACAGATGTACAGTAAGTTATGTACATGTTTATATTACTACAGTTATGTACAGTAAGTTATGTACATGTTTATATTACTACAGATATACAGTAAGTTATGTACATGTTTATATTACTACAGATATACAGTAAGTTATGTACATGTTTATATTACTACAGTTATGTACAGTAAGTTATGTACATGTTTATATTACTACAGATGTACAGTAAGTTATGTACATGTTTATATTACTACAGTTATGTACAGTAAGTTATGTACATGTTTATATTACTACAGATGTACAGTAAGTTATGTACATGTTTATATTACTACAGATGTACAGTAAGTTATGTACATGTTTATATTACTACAGATGTACAGTAAGTTATGTACATGTTTATATTACTACAGATGTACAGTAAGTTATGTACATGTTTATATTACTACAGTTATGTACAGTAAGTTATGTACATGTTTATATAACTACAGTTATGTACAGTAAGTTATGTACATGTTTATATTACTACAGATGTACAGTAAGTTATGTACATGTTTATATTACTACAGTTATGTACAGTAAGTTATGTACATGTTTATATTACTACAGATGTACAGTAAGTTATGTACATGTTTATATTACTACAGTTATGTACAGTAAGTTATGTACATGTTTATATTACTACAGATGTACAGTAAGTTATGTACATGTTTATATAACTACAGTTATGTACAGTAAGTTATGTACATGTTTATATAACTACAGTTATGTACAGTAAGTTATGTACATGTTTATATTACTACAGATGTACAGTAAGTTATGTACATGTTTATATTACTACAGTTATGTACAGTAAGTTATGTACATGTTTATATTACTACAGATGTACAGTAAGTTATGTACATGTTTATATTACTACAGTTATGTACAGTAAGTTATGTACATGTTTATATTACTACAGATGTACAGTAAGTTATGTACATGTTTATATAACTACAGATGTACAGTAAGTTATGTACATGTTTATATTACTACAGTTATGTACAGTAAGTTATGTACATGTTTATATTACTACAGTTATGTACAGTAAGTTATGTACATGTTTATATAACTACAGATGTACAGTAAGTTATGTACATGTTTATATTACTACAGTTATGTACAGTAAGTTATGTACATGTTTATATTACTACAGTTATGTACAGTAAGTTATGTACATGTTTATATAACTACAGATGTACAGTAAGTTATGTACATGTTTATATTACTACAGATGTACAGTAAGTTATGTACATGTTTATATTACTACAGATGTACAGTAAGTTATGTACATGTTTATATTACTACAGATGTACAGTAAGTTATGTACATGTTTATATAACTACAGTTATGTACAGTAAGTTATGTACATGTTTATATTACTACAGTTATGTACAGTAAGTTATGTACATGTTTATATTACTACAGATGTACAGTAAGTTATGTACATGTTTATATTACTACAGATGTACAGTAAGTTATGTACATGTTTATATTACTACAGTTATGTACAGTAAGTTATGTACATGTTTATATTACTACAGATGTACAGTAAGTTATGTACATGTTTATATTACTACAGATGTACAGTAAGTTATGTACATGTTTATATAACTACAGTTATGTACAGTAAGTTATGTACATGTTTATATAACTACAGATGTACAGTAAGTTATGTACATGTTTATATTACTACAGTTATGTACAGTAAGTTATGTACATGTTTATATTACTACAGATGTACAGTAAGTTATGTACATGTTTATATTACTACAGATGTACAGTAAGTTATGTACATGTTTATATTACTACAGTTATGTACAGTAAGTTATGTACATGTTTATATTACTACAGTTATGTACAGTAAGTTATGTACATGTTTATATTACTACAGATGTACAGTAAGTTATGTACATGTTTATATTACTACAGATGTACAGTAAGTTATGTACATGTTTATATTACTACAGATGTACAGTAAGTTATGTACATGTTTATATTACTACAGTTATGTACAGTAAGTTATGTACATGTTTATATTACTACAGTTATGTACAGTAAGTTATGTACATGTTTATATAACTACAGATGTACAGTAAGTTATGTACATGTTTATATTACTACAGTTATGTACAGTAAGTTATGTACATGTTTATATTACTACAGTTATGTACAGTAAGTTATGTACATGTTTATATTACTACAGATGTACAGTAAGTTATGTACATGTTTATATTACTACAGTTATGTACAGTAAGTTATGTACATGTTTATATTACTACAGATGTACAGTAAGTTATGTACATGTTTATATTACTACAGATGTACAGTAAGTTATGTACATGTTTATATAACTACAGTTATGTACAGTAAGTTATGTACATGTTTATATTACTACAGTTATGTACAGTAAGTTATGTACATGTTTATATTACTACAGATGTACAGTAAGTTATGTACATGTTTATATTACTACAGTTATGTACAGTAAGTTATGTACATGTTTATATTACTACAGATGTACAGTAAGTTATGTACATGTTTATATTACTACAGATGTACAGTAAGTTATGTACATGTTTATATTACTACAGATGTACAGTAAGTTATGTACATGTTTATATTACTACAGTTATGTACAGTAAGTTATGTACATGTTTATATAACTACAGATGTACAGTAAGTTATGTACATGTTTATATTACTACAGATGTACAGTAAGTTATGTACATGTTTATATTACTACAGTTATGTACAGTAAGTTATGTACATGTTTATATAACTACAGATGTACAGTAAGTTATGTACATGTTTATATTACTACAGTTATGTACAGTAAGTTATGTACATGTTTATATAACTACAGTTATGTACAGTAAGTTATGTACATGTTTATATAACATGTATGCTATGTGCATGTTTGTCTCTGACTCATATATGTCTTAAATCATAACTGTTCTTTGTATATTTGCCCCTTGTGGGTCCATAATTGGTCAATAAATTGTATCATCATATAGCAGTGCATTCTGATATTCACTGTTGATTTGCTGTGCAGTCATTAACTACTGCTTTGTCCCTGTCAGAGATTGGTTTAATGTTCATACATTGATGATTCTTATTCAGCAGGTTAGTAGTGACATGGATAAGATGACCATAACACCACAGGAAATACCGGAAGAACTGGATGAGACACAGACAGCAGAATGGAGACAGAAAAAAAAGCACATCTTCATCCTGAGTGAATCGGGCAAACCTGTATATTCAAGGTGGTGTATAATGTCACCATTTGGTTGTCAGGAAGCTGTGGAGCTAGTAGAATATTTATATTTGTCAGATTCATTGTTTCCCCCCAATAAAAAAAGAATTTACAATGAAAAACATATAATATAGTTTAGGTGAACACATTATGATAAATAAAAAATTCAAATGGAAGTATGCTATTGATCCAAAAATAAAATGATATATTATACTCTATCGTTTTAAAAAAAACTTGTCACCTATCTGATTAGCTCTGTCGAGGGGTCGCTATCCGTGGATCATGCAATTGAATTTGCAATGTATGTTTACAAAATGCAAAATTCTAAGATCCCAGTGCCACAGCATTATCATAGATTTCTAATAGTTTTCATTCATGACAATTTTGATTGGTATGTTATATATGTTGTAATTAGACATCATTAAACATTTTGTGTACCATAATGACCGTGAAAGCAAGTGAATATTCAGATATACATGTACATGTGCCATTAGTAAAGATAGCAAGTTGATAAAGCAGTTGCAAATATGGATAGAATTTACCATAAACAGCTTTTTAACTGAATCAGCGACTTCATTTCACTGGACATTCTGACCCTTAGTTTCATTCTCAATGTCATAGTTTTATTTTTGTACACTGTTTATTATGACACACTGTTATGTTGACAAAACTTTTATCTCCCCAGAGCTTGTTGGGTTAGGCAGGTTTCAGTGTATAAGTAAAATGTTTTATTTTGGGATCAATAATATGCCATAAAAAGTGTGTATTATACTGTGTCCTACCATTGATAAGTCTTTCAACTATTTCTAGGTATGGAAATGAAGACAAACTTGTCACCATTATGGGACTTCTGCAAGCTTTAGTCTCATTTGTTCATGATTCGAACAAAGACAATATCCGGTGTTTCATTGCTGGCGATCACAAGTTCGTGTTCCTTGTGCGAGATCACTTGATCTTAGTGGGCGTGTGCAGCAGTCAGGACTCACCACATCAAATTCTTCACCAACTATCGTACTTATACAACCAGATTCTTAGTGTTCTAACGCACACAACTTTGAATAAGATATTTAAACAGAGGCGTAATTATGACCTTAGAAGACTATTAAGTGGGGCTGAGAAATTCCTGGACAACATGTTAAACATGTTTGATACAGATGCCAGTTTTTTACTTGGAGCCGTGCGATGTTTACCGTTGGACAGTCAAGTCAGGGACCAGATTGCACAGAGTGTAGTGCAGCAAGCCCGAGTCAAAGTAGGTTCATATTGCTGTATATTTACATTCATTCCGGTTTTCCCTCAACATTCTTACTAACTGAAACTTGTGGTTAACATCTCATATTAAGCTTTCCTCTTTTGAGATGAGGTATTAACAACATATAAATACACTTGACCTGCATGGAATTAAATGATTGAAAAGTAAATATATAAAAATGTCTTTCAGTTTCTGAAATAAGACCCCATTCCCAATGCTAAAAAGGAGGTATTTAACAGTATTTCCCCCAATTTTTGCTTTAGAATAAATTCTCAAACAATGAAAACAAATCAAAGCAGGGTCGTCTTATTGTTCATAACTCTCCTTCACAGGCCCACAAATTACAATTTTTGCTTCAAAATTGTGAAATAAACCTAATTTTTTGGCCCCTGCTTATCTGAATGACCAATTTGAAAGTCACAGAGAGTCCAATTGTACCTTCATGCACAGGTTTGGTTTTTCTTCCCCTACTTCTTTGGATGACACTTTTTTGCCAATTTCAAGCAAATGCCACTTTTTTCCCAATTGGAAAGGCCCAGGTCCTTGATATCAAGACGTTTAGAAAATAACCTGCATGAAAAAAATCTGGCTTTACTTTCACGATTTCTGAATGTTCCATGACCAGTCCCTATGTACCCCTGACCACCCCGACCCCTTCTTAGTGTCCTGTGTACCCCTGACCACCCCGACCCCGTCTTAGTACCCTGTGTAACCCTGACCCCGTCTTGAGGCTTTTAAAAATAAAAAAGTGCACAATCTTTTTTGAAGGATTAGATGTAGTAGTCAACAATATACGTATAGATAAGATAAGTTTTATTCCAATTTTGGGACAAGAGGGCATAACAGCAAGACAGTTTATAAAGAAGGAAATTTCAAAAAAGAAAGAAAGTTTACAACATTAGCTACAGGTTACATAGACTGCAAACTACATGTGGATGTAGCATGTTGGGGAAACGAGTACATACATATATGAATTGCAATCTAATTAAAATTAGATGTTTGATCCGCTCGCGTACTCGCATACAGTTATGTATGCGAGTACGCGAGCGGATCAAACATCTAATTTTAATTAGATTGATATGAATTGCTAATAATGTGTATACACAAGTAAATGGACAATATCAGTATTATACCAACATATGAGTAATAAACTATAATGATATTTGCAGTTTTAAAGCATCACTTCTTTTTCTGAAAGTTTGAACTAAATATTCACTCAATTTGACAATTACTGGTTTGTCTTCATTAATCATCAACCAAGTAAATTTGTCCTTATTTGTTATTAAGGTAGTACTCTACATCGTCATAATGGCTGACTTCCTTTAAAAACATGGATGAAAAAATCGATATCAGCAATATTTGACTTTTCCTTTTCCATTTAAATACCTAGCCGAGTAGCTCAGTAAGTTAGAATACCGACTGCTGACCTCTAGGTTTCAGGTTCGAGTCCAGCAGGCGTTTTAAATTTTTTTCAGAATACCTTCTACTAAAACTGTATTTTTTGACAAATTAAAGTTAATTTGAAAATTTTCAACTTCAAAATATTGTTGTACATATCTTCCACTTTTCATCTACGTCAAATTTCTCTAGTGTAGCAAACCTCCTTAAATAGATTAAAAAATTTGTTGAGCTTCTATATACCATTAAAAAACATATTTCTCTCTTCAACATAGAATGGACAATCAGTGAGGAAATGAAATTCATCTTCTACACAATTAAGGTTACATAATTCACCTATATTTCAATGATACTTTTGATGTGAAGCTCAAGAGTGTATTAAAACTTGGTAATATTTTATATCACCTTGAACTCTAATGATGTAAATAGCTTATTATACGGTGTTGTCACATTCGTACATTATGAGCATATTAAGGTCTCATGTGTTAACATGCACCAGTACACATTTACAAACCCTGAGAATCCTGCATTCAGAAAGAAAATGCTTAAGAATCATTATTTCAGCTCCAGATTTATATGAATAGGGATCTTCATTTTATTATGTAATCAATATCTTCCTTTATAAATTTGTATACATTCTACAATTTATTTACCTTTTGTTCCCTGTAACTTCCTGCAAATTTTATTTAAATGTGATGTGATGATAAAAGAGCATTTATCAAGAGTACTAAAACTAGTTAGATAAGCTTTTGTCTTATATTTCACATGAACACAATGTATCCATTACATCATTAATTTAAGGAAAAGTTTTATTTAGATTTGAAAATTTTTAATTTGATGAGTCTAATTCATGTTTACTTATAATGACATTATCCACTGGAAAACATAAAATTGATTATCATACTGTTATTGATAATTTCCTTAAGTTACCATCTCTGTTTTTAAAACCATAATTCCATCTCAAAAATATCAACAAATCAATGTCAAAGTGCAAAATGAATTTTAAAAAATAACACTGATTTTCATGAATTTCTTAGAACATTGCAAAAGAACCGGGCATAATTATTTCAGTTATTTTAACATTTTCTGTAGAACTCATTAAGCAGAAATAGCTGCATGTTTTACTGAAGTGAAATTCAAGAAGAAGAAAAAAACCTTGATGTTTATCATTTTATAACAACTGCACTTATAGATATGCATATAACATCACATGAAATACAACTTTTTAAACTCTGTAAAATGTTGTTGTACTAATACAACTGGTAGTGTTGAAAAAATTAACAAGAAACTTAAATTTATTTTAAATCTTAAAAACTTAACGAATAAGTGTAAACTTTAAACTGCAATGGTATTATATTTAGATATAATAGATAATCTCGGTTAGAAGTGATATTTTCCTACATCTAATTGTTGTTAATTAAAATATGAATGAGAGTGAAGTTTTGTTTTATGAAAATAGACATAGATTGAATTAATTTTGATTTTAATACAATTTATTTGAATTAAATGTAAGAAAGTTTTTTATCAAATTTCATTGTATACAACCATTTTTCAGTGTTGACAATGGTGTGGGAATATATCTACTCAAATACAGCTTCCCATCCTCCATAAACATGCTGGGTAGAAACACAGCAGGCTTATAAAAAGAAAAATGGTCAAGGTTGTTTTATTCTAAATGGACTAAAGAATTTCTGTGGGTAGACAGGAAATAAGTAATAGTTCAAACTTAACAGAGAAATGTGGTTTTTTATTAGCGTTAATAAGTAATTAGATGGAGAAAGCATCAGACTGCTTTTTTCTAGAAAGTTTAGTATGGGCTAGTGTATGTAAGGTCAGGTCTAGTAAAAATAATTTGATTAGCCCAACTGATCTATAGTGCTAAAAAAAAAATTTAATTTCAAACTCTATTATATCACAAATTATTACGAAACGATTTTTTTTAGGAAAGAAAGTAAAATGATTTGATTGTGTGCAGATTTAATAGCATGAAATGATTATGTGCATGCATAACAAATGTACATGTATATAAAAATAAATGTGTAATAAAACTTTTGAAATGCTAGCAAGTTTCAGTACTTCAGTTCTAAGAACTTGATATAATTTTTTATAAAAGTATATTTCTACTGTCAAACCTCGTTAATCTCAAATTTGATAGGACCAAGGAAAAACTTTGAGATGGAAGGATTTGAGTAATTGAGGGTAAAATACTTCAAGAATAAGTGGTTTGGACTTCTGAACCACTTTGACATACATGTACCAATGATATTTGAGATATCGGTATTTGAGATACTGGCCGGGCGCGTTTTACAAAAGAACTTATGACCAACTTTACATATTGGAATTTTCCAGTTTATTGTAAGATCATTCACTCCAAATGCAAAATATTTTTTTTAAAGTGTTGAAAATTAAGCCTCAGAAAAGTAATAACAGTGTAATACAATTTAAGACTTGCGACTTTGTCGTTAGTTGTTTTGTAAAACGGGCCTCTGAAGTTCAGCTGTGTATATAATTGGTCTCATTTTAAAACTTAACAGTCAAATATTGATCGTTTTCAGGACTTGGTGTTTGCGTTGATTCTAGCTGACAATCAGCTTGTGACGCTGGTTCGAATGAAGAAATATTATCTTCATCCGATGGACCTACATATAATCATTAACCTTATCAACTCCTCAGAGTCCTTCAAGGCTGCAGAATCATGGATACCAATATGTCTTCCCAAATTTGATTCTAGGTGAGTAGGTTTCAGAAATCTGTGTTATCCAGATCAGTAGGTTTCTGCGTTAGTGTGACTCCAGGTCAGTAGGTTTCTGTGTTAGTTTGACTCCAGGTCAGTAGGTTTCTGCGTTAGTGTGACTCCAGGTCAGTAGGTTTCTGTGTTAGTTTGACTCCAGGTCAGTAGATTTCTGCGTTAGTGTGACTCCAGGTCAGTAGATTTCTGCGTTAGTGTGACTCCAGGTCAGTAGATTTCTGCGTTAGTTTGACTCCAGGTCAGTAGATTTCTGTGTTAGTGTGACTCCAGGTCAGTAGATTTCTGCGTTAGTGTGACTCCAGGTCAGTAGATTTCTATGTTAGTGTGACTCCAGGTCAGTAGATTTCTGTGTTAGTTTGACTCCAGGTCAGTAGATTTCTATGTTAGTGTGACTCCAGGTCAGTAGATTTCTGCGTTAGTGTGACTCCAGGTCAGTAGATTTCTGTGTTAGTGTGACTCCAGGTCAGTAGATTTCTGCGTTAGTTTGACTCCAGGTCATTGTTAATTTGGTATCAGGTGAGAGATGTGGCTTGTTTCTGAATATTTGATTTCTTTGGATATCACCAATCATTTTTACTTGGTAGGTGTACAGTTGACAAAGAACTTCCTAGATCTCCGTTGTATGGGACATGTATATAGAGTTCTCAGTTACTTATATAAATAACGTGTTGTATTAATGAATGACTTCCTCTTGTTTCCAGTGGTTACCTTCAAGCTCACATATCTTATCTAGATGAGGGATGTCAAACCTGTCTCCTCCTTCTGTCTGTGGACCGAGAGTCCTTCTTCACTCTCTCAGACTGTAAGGGCAAGATCATGGAGGTAAGCAGGGGATCTGTTCTCTCTACAGTTAATGGCCACACTTTTCTGTCAGTGGCTTATCTGTTAATTTAGACATTGTCAAACATTAACATTTATTCATGCCCCCTATCAAAGAAGAGTGGCATATTGCTATGCACCTGTGGTTGGTCGGTCAGTAGACCACACATTGTCCACTCAATATCTTGAGAACCATTCACTTGATCGTAGTGATATTTCACATGTGGTTTGGATATGAGGAGAAGAGGACCCCTATTGTTTTTTTAGGTCAAAAGGTCAATCTACTCTGGACATAGGAAGACACTGTCCACTCAATATTTTTAGAACCCTTTGCTTGACAGACATCAAACGTTGTACACTGGTACATCCGAAGGAGTAGATGACCCCTATTGATTTGAGGTCACATGGTCAAGGATCAAGCTGGACATGGAAATATACTGACCACTCAATGTCTAGAGAACCCTTTGCTTGACAGACATCAAACTTGGTACATTGGTACATTTTCAGGAGAAGATGGCTCTTCTTGATTTTGAGGTCATATGGTCAAAGGTCAAGGGTCAAACTGGACATAGGAATATACTGTCTGTTCAGTATCTTGAGAACCCTTTGCTTGACAGACATCAACTTGGTACACTGGTAAATCTTCAGGAGAAGATGACCCCTCTTGATTTTGAGGTCACATGGTCAAAGGTCAAGGGTTAAACTGGACATAGTTATATATCGTCTCCTATATTTTAAGAATTATTTGCTTGATTGACACCAAACTTCGTACACTGGTACAGCATAAGGAGTAGATATATTGACTCGTATTGATGTTTAGGTCACATGGTCAATCCACTCATGACATAGGAAGATATCGTCTGTACAATATTTTGAAATGGTTTGGCACTACATGTTCTATCAATTAAATGATGCATGTGTATAACCCTTTTCAATTTTGCACCATCTCTTGTTTAGTATTTATTTAGTATTTATGTTACATATAATATGTAGAGATTAACTATAGGGGTGGGGGTGCAAATATTGTACATATTCATTGTTAAGTATAATTATAGTTTGAATGCATCGAGGTGAGTACTTGAAATTAAATGAAGAATCACATTAAAGTAATTGTAAAAGTTTTGAATTCCAGAGATTAAACAGATACAACGGTCTGAAGGCAATCAGTGACTCCGTGGCCAACACCAGCTACAGCATTCGGCAGTGTGGCATATCAGACCTCCGCCACTTCCTGTACAAGTCACGGTCCACAGCCCAGTTCACTAGTCCAGAGATTGAGGCGCCGTATCTGAAACCCGAGGAACAGGAGAGACTGTTTGGTCTATATCTGTACCTCCACCACAGAATTCACATGACAGATCGGCCACTGAAAATCCTCTATCATGTTGGGCAACATGAGACTCTACTAGGATGGGTGAGTGCTGACTTGTGTTCATTTGTTTTATCTCTGTTTAGGAATTTGATATTTTGGTTCTGTGTATGTGTCCTCCAAGGCCAGCAAGAAACAATTTGTTATAACCAAACTTCGTTATATCCAATATTTTTGTTATTTTACTCTCATAAGGAAAAAATGTCACCTCACAATAAGCGTGATTTCGTTACAAGCGTGATTTCGTTATAAGTGTGTTGACTATAAGCAAGTTTTACTGTCTTTCTTACTGAGTCATCTATTTTGTTGTTTCAGTTAACACAGGGTTTTGAACTGTATGCGGTATTTGGACCCCTAGTTACAAAACCGGTGGCCATAGCAGCCATTAACAAACTTCTGCGGTGGATCAAAAAAGAAGAGGAGCGTTTATTCATTCTAAGCTCTGTCACTTTTTGATGGAAGCTGATTTTTAGAAATGAGTTGTACGATGCTGCCAGTTCAGATGACAATATGTGTATATTTCCATTATTTTTCAAATATTTTAAGGGAGACAGACTGCAGCAATGTTGTAGAGTGCTTAATGCACGCTACAGAAACACAGAACGTAGAGTGCTTAATGTACGATACAGAAACACGGAACGTAGAGTGCTTAATGTACGATACAGAAACACGGAACGTAGAGTGCTTAATGCACGCTACAGAAACATGGAACGTCATGCATAACTTCAGGTTTGCGAGTACTAGGTACTTGCTCAAAGCATTTATTTAATTCCCAATATACATATATTCCACTTAGAATTCCTCTTCTCTGTGATATTGTCCAATAGAATTCTTTAACCCTCTGTGGCAAAAGAGGGGCGTAAAGTTTCACATGTCGGCCCATCAATCCAGTAATCGACGAGATGTTGTCCAATACATAAGTCAACAATTCTTTATCTGGTGGTCATCAAACCTCATAGACAGGATGGTCTGTACCAGTGGATGACCCTTATCAATTTCCAGGTCGAAGGTCATGGAGATTTCTGTTGTGCATTCACCATTTTTTGTTTCACTGACAACATAATTATCTTCACCTGATAGTCATCAAGGTTCCTCTGTCAATCGGTCACCATTAGTCGATGACTCAGATGTCCTGGACATTTATATATTACACAGTATAGTGTAGGATTCTGATTTTTAGTATAGGTCAAGCACCTCCGGATGACCTGTATTGATTTTTGTTGTCCAATGATAACTAGCGAACCTTTGACCCAATAAGCATTGTAAAGGTCAGTTACAACTTTTTGATTTCCAGGTCAAAGGTTACAGTGCTTTCTATTCACTAACTGTTGTTTTACTGATAACTAGAAAACTCTTCACTTGAGAGTTATTGAAGTTCATGACTAGTATATGACCCCAATTAATTTTCAGGTCAAAGGTTTGAAGCTTAATATATATACCATGCCAACACCTCACTTCTGTGAATAGTTATGATGTTCATACAGAATTTGTTAAATCGTAGTATACAAACATCACAACCTTTTCACAGAAACAGGTGCTTGTGCAAGACCTGTCTAAATGTTGTTTAACTGATGGTAATTATCTCCTTGATTAGTCATTAAACTTAATCAGTTCTGGTGGTTAATGAAACCAGTCTTAATTATTCTCAGGTCAAAGTTTTAGGTCAAAACTAACATTGTCTATACTTGGGCTCCAGTACGGAGGATAGAAGGACACACTAGACTATTTTAATATGTAGACTATTTATTTTTATTACACTTAGGTTTATGTCAGCAGTTTGGATGTTTTGACTAGAAAATCTTGTCCAGTTCCCATCCTATTTTGACATGCTGACCAGTATTTCAACATTGATTTTTAATATTGACTATATGTGACATCGTGTACGTTTTGCAGGATTGAAAATACAAAATTATTTTTTTCTAATTTTAAATTTGCACAATTTTTTTTGGCTACTGTACAGAGATTAAGGAAGTTCAAATTCACCCAGTTTTAGATTTGCCTATTAATGACAAAGGTCAAGTGTGGGAAGGTCAAGTGTGCGAAAATCAAATGGGGATGATGATTTCCATGTATACAAAGATGCTTTAAAAATACATAGTACATGTACAAGTTTAAGTTTTAGTGACTGAAATTGAACACTTAATCAGCTTTATTTATACAATCTTTTTCTGATACTAGAGAGTAGAACAGCCATCTATTGACTGGTTTCCATGACGCCACATTCCTCATTAAGAGTCCTTAGCAACAGTATGGTCACTAGGTCTTACGAAATATGTTGCTATGGAACTTGTTAATTCTATGTGAAATTTCTCTCTGTACTAATATCACAGCACCATTCAATAGGGAAACACATTCCAAGATGTCTGTGGTGTGTAAATGCAACGACATCAACAATAGTATTTCATGGCATATAATAGGACGAGTTATTTTTTTTAAATCTGCCAAGCCATTCATTTACTGTGATATTGATTTCTAGTTCCAGGGCAATATAGACCAGATTATCATTTAACAGCATGTTTGTTTGTGCGATGATGCCAGTGAAATGATGAAATGTATAAAAGCCAAATTTGTACCCGTTCTTATGTCTGTTACTTTGATTCTTGATCATGATAGTGTGTGTATTGTGTTGTTTTATAAGAGAATGTGCATCTTATCGAAAAGTAGATAGAATAAAATTGATTTTCTATTGTTTTATTTCAATAATTTTCAATTCCCTAAACTGAAATAAACAATCATTTGTTCTGAGTTCTGAAAATTACAAAGGCAATATTTATAGTATCTATACAAAAATAATACATGGAAGAAGACTTCGCGGGTACGTTAAGGCAGGTTATGAAAATTTTTACTGGGATAAAATCCGCGAAACAATGTGACATCATAATTGAAATTAAAGTATATCACTCAGTATATATTGGATTCCGATTTTATTTTTTATTTAAGTTTTATTTTTGCATAAAATAAACCATGCAGCAACTAAGATCCAACAAAATTCGAAATGCTATACTGCTGTTGTGTAATTTCTGTCTGATCGATATGAAAGTAAACTGATGATGTCATGAATATACATCGAGTGACGTTGACACCTGCAAGGAATTTGTTTATGTGTGCCATGCAAATATCGACAAAATGTGGAGTATTTGAAATATATGACATGGGATATATGGAATATATATGTGAAACGCTGAAAATTTATTGATATTAAGGAGGTATGTTGATATCATTCATTGACAATTTTGTTTAACGGAGAAAACATTCCATTTAGCATGTCAATCTGATTTTCCTCTGTCACAGACTGAAATAAAACTGCTAAAGTAACACACTATGCCACATACTTTTAGATACACCATTTGAAAGGTCATAAACTAATGTACACGGCAATTACTGATAGAATCGTCTGTTAAGAAAACTTTTAAAGAAAACTGCATAGCAATTAGCATCAGTGCAAAATGTAAAACATGGGCTAGATGGTTTCGTGTTTAAATGTTCAATAATTATTTCTTATTGAAAGTGGTAGGATTCTATCAGTAATTCTGATATACTATGGGTATCTTACCATCATTATCGCCAGTTAGATCAATATTTAAATCTAGGGATAATGTGTTACTTTTACATTTTCTATTAAGGTACCTCCATGATCTATTTATAACAGTCATGCAATGACGTCATACGGAAGCGCATGTTTGTCATGTTGTTATGATACAAAATGTTCTCATGTAAACAACCAAAATAGTTTTTAAGAGTTAGTAGCTCCCTCTCTCTGTGTAAGACAGATTTTAAAAATTATGCAGTTTACGTGCATAAAGGAAGCATGACCTGCCTTAACATACCCGCATTGTGGAAAATTATTCAAGAATGAATTGAAAGACCTGTCTTAATTACTTGAATTCAGCTAAATGTGTGATAAAATGTTTCCATAGAATTTAAATTTGGAGGAAATGGTAGTGTAATATATTTCAATGAGAAAGACAAGAAGCACCATGTGAATTTCAAACACCCTTCTGACCGGTTGTTTATGTGATAATTTACTACTGTTTATAATACATCTGTTATATAATATAGTATTTTTGATAAATGACTGACTGTGAAAGTCGGGGTAATAAAAATGACAACTGTGTAAAAGTCTTGTATCCAAGGTTGTCAATCGGTCATCTTCAGTTTATATGTCCTGATAATGGACTAAGTGGCTGGACACATAGATCATAATTATAGATCTACATTCAGAGTCCTTACTTGTCCGATAATTGTTCTACCAATCTATCTCCATTTGGATTGGACCAAAGTGATTGTACATGTAAATTGAGGATATATGTGGAAGTCATGGCTTGCTTGATACACGAAGTAAATTTCCATGTATCGGCAGGCAGCATACAAATAAAATCTGATTGAATTTTGGCGGTCAGTCTGGTTCACAGATCATGTAGTTTGTAGAGCACCTGACTAGAGATTCAGGGGGGCGGGGTTTGACATCTGGTCTGATGCATTTTCTCCCATGAAGTATCTGTTACTGTACAGTGATAAAAATAAAATCCAGGTAACAAACATTGACAGGTGTGACATTAATTACTGGTATATTAGATACAGGTAACAAACATTGACAGGTGTGACATTAATTACAGGTATACTAGATACAGGTAACAAACATTGACAGGTGTGACATTAATTACAGGTATATACAGGTATATTAGATACAGGTAACAAACATTGACAGGTGTGACATTAATTACAGGTATATACAGGTATATTAGATACAGGTAACAAACATTGACAGGTGTGACATTAATTACAGGTATATTAGATACAGGTAACAAACATTGACAGGTGTGACATTAATTACAGGTATATACAGGTATATTAGATACAGGTAACAAACATTGACAGGTGTGACATTAATTACAGGTATATACTGGTATATTAGATACAGGTAACAAACATTGACAGGTGTGACATTAATTACTGGTATATTAGATACAGGTAACAAACATTGACAGGTGTGACATTAATTACAGGTATATACAGGTATATTAGATACAGGTAACAAACATTGACAGGTGTGACATTAATTACAGGTATATACAGGTATATTAGATACAGGTAACAAACATTGACAGGTGTACCATTAATTACAGGTATATTGGATACAGGCAACAAACATTGACAGGTGTGACATTAATTACAGGTATATACAGGTATATTAGATACAGGTAACAAACATTGACAGGTGTACCATTAATTACAGGTATATTAGATACAGGTAACAAACATTGACAGGTGTGACATTAATTACAGGTATATACCCGTATATTGGATACAGGGTACTTTTGATGGAAGGTACTTCGTAAAAATTACATCAGGACATACAATTTTTTTTTCTTTTATTGAAAATATGACTTGCACTTTGGTACAATATTGTACATGTAGGTATTGCAAGGGTATTAAAATGATACCCACAAGTGAACAAATGAATAAAAGGTACATGTGTAGGGCAAAGCTCATACAATTTTGTTTAAGTATGAATTTAAATGAAAGTTCAACGAGACAGATTTGTCTGATAAATAAGAAAGATACAATATATAACTATATAACACAGCTTTTTTTTGTTGTACTTTAATAACCGTGCCATTTTCTCCAAGGCCATGCAGCATCTTTGTAATTTAGTATCCATTTCAAGCTTTTGTTTCGACCAGCAAGGTCAATGCATGCTCGAATCTAGGGGGGAGATTTGCAAAGATAAAAAAAATTACAATATAACGATTTATAAGAAAAATGATTATATCCCGGGTTTGATTTTGTGAAAAGTTTCGACCAACCGACCCCCCCCCCCCCGACCCCCCCCCCCCCCCCCCCCCCCTGCGGAAAACATTTCTGGATCCGAGTCTGCAATGATTCCTTGTACTTTTACCTCATTCCATGAAAAGTGCTGTCCGAGAACGCAGAAAAGTCGCCACTAAATTTTCTAATACATGTAGTAACAATTGGACCATTTTCAGATCCAGGTGTTTTGGGTGATTCTGATGTTTTAGCTGGGATGTTGACAATCTCCCAAACATTTGAAGCAGAAAGTGACTCTGGTCCAAGCTGCAGTACTGCTGAATTTTTCTGTATTAATATTTCTTTCTGTTTCAAGCTGACTGAATATACTGAATGAATAGTAAATTTGGCCTGGTAAGAATATGGATGAGATCTGCTCACAAAGCCTATCCACTGCATCGTTAACTAATCAGAGTTATCCTTCTTGATCATGCATACGAGTTGGAAACAATGTTAATGTATACATACGACACAATTGTATACTTGCCAAAAAACCAGCTATACATACGGTATATGCATAAATAAAATTACATAATAATGAAAAGCATTGTAAACAAAGACTCGGAAGACAGGATTGTTGTTAATACCTGGAGTCGTTGCTAGATTTTGCTATGATAAAGTAAATGAATTCTACTGGATAATAACTATACATGGAGTATGATATCGTATAAAACAACCCTACTGCGTCATGTAAACAATGTGGATTTCCTTATAAATATCACAGTAATCCATTCATATACAGTTTTTGGATTAAAATTTCCTGGAATGTGAAGAAGACTAAGTATATGTTACATGTATCTAAAAATGTATAAACTTCTGAATCAAAAAATAAATTATAAATAAATACACAAGTACAAGAATATAAACAATTTAAACTCGAAAAACAGTCAACATTTTAACTGAAATCAAACATGACAAGCTGCAATATGTTACTGAGTTATCACAACTTCTGCATGTGTGTCTGTTCATTTTAATAATTATAATTTTAAAAAAAACACAGTTTTAAATATCATAATTTTTAAAAAAAACTTACATTATACAACAACTATTTAACCCCCACCCCCCCAATTATTATAGATTTTCCTTATTTTAAGGTAATCTTGAGAGTCCATGCCCACAAGCATGGCATTTTAGGAAGATTTATTTTTGGAAACATAATCTTTGTCCCTGTGGGAGCCTCAATATAGTAGAGTATGGCACCGGATCCTAGGAGCTGGACGCTGGAGATGTCAGTGACCATTACTGATCCCAGGACCAACTGGTCATCAAGCGGCCAAGTCAGGAAAAAGGCATAAACTGCCTTCTTGTTGGCCTTGGAAGTAGTATACCTGTAATAAAGGCATAGTAAGCAGAACCGCTGAAAAATCATCTGTCACCATGGTAACTTCCAGAGACTGACAATTCATAATATACATATCGTCAAATCTCGTTATCTCAATGCTAATGAACTGTTTAAATTACGAATAGTAATATTTTATGGTCTTTAATTATAAATCGGGATGATAAGAACTAGAGCAAAGCTCGTTGCAAAGCAACGAGAGGTCTTCCGTCGGAGCTGTGTGACATAAAAACCTTGAACTTGACCATATGTCCTTGGGTCAGGTCCTAATGCAGCCTCAATTAACATGAAAATCTGTTGTAAGTATGAAATCTAAATGTTTCTTCATTACAGCATATGGTCAGGACAGGGTTTGTATTTTCAAAAAAGTGAACTTGACAATATGAGCATGGGTCAAGGCCAGGACACTTTCTTTGATCATATGGAAACTTTTCTTTCAGTATTAATTAAAATTTGCCATTAGTTAGATCTATTAAGACTCTAATCAATTTTTAACTTTTAGACCTTTAGAAATGGTGCAAATGACCTTACATCAAGATTATTTATGTTATTGTCATTAATAATCTTTATGTGAAGATTGAGCTTACGGTGTATTTTTAAAAGTTGTGGTCTGGGCACATTTGCACGGATAGGCGGACTTGGTGATATCTTAAACTTTGTTTGCTGGAACTATAATTAGTGTTCGGTAATATTGCTATCTGTTCTTCCGGCTCGAAGAGACAGTCTCTTTTGTTAGATTGTCAGATATTAATGGGAAGGTTTTATGAAAAGTAGTGTTTTATGATGTGGATATCATAAAAAACGGACAATTTCCCAAAGTCAAAAATCCTATTTCGGGGGGGTGGGGTGGGGTAGGTTCCAACTTTTCTGTACACCAAAAAATTTGTTCTTTACATAACATTAGCGCATTTCACTACAAAAGTGGGGTGGGGTGGGGGGGGGGGGGGGGGGGGGGGGCAACAGGCCTTCCAATGACCATTTTCATAGTAAATTAACAGTAAAACGTTAGGTTTCCTGCCCCCCCCCCCCCCGGGTTTTACGTGCCTGGAAAGGGCATAACCGTAAATTAACGATCTGTATTGTATACTGTCAAGCATATGTTGGCAAAAATATTGGAGGGTGGGAACTGGAACTTCCTGTCCTTCCACCAATCATTTGAAAAATCCGATTTTATTAAAAACATAATTTTCTGTAAATCGTTGTGTTTGCAAATTACATTAAAACGGTAATGTTTTTGTGTGTACATGTATTGCCGCTGATCGCTGGTACACATGCGATGGCTCCGAACTCGGGCAATCGAGCCATGGATTACGTAATTGTAAACAAGAACAAACCCCGGTGTGTATGTAAAATGCTTGCAGTTAATGACTGAATGAAATGAGACTGATTCGATGTGGATTTCTGATGATTTTCTATACATGTTTAGAGTTGGTATAATCATGATAAGAACCCGTGATTTAAAAAATAAAGTTTATAAATTATTTGTTATGCTTACAAAAAGGATCCATTTTTTTCACTTTGTAGAGAATGCAGAAAGCTTGTGTATCAACTGGCTAAAGTAGAGTTAAATCACAGATTGCTTGTCCACATGTGATGAATCTCCAAAATTAAACACAATAAGACGCTTGAGATGTATATATATATTTGGGGCGCTCTTGCCTTTTTCATTTCACTTATAAAAACCGCATCTACTTGCACGCATGATTGTATTTAGATGAAATGAAATGAACTGACAAATAAATCCTTCTGTATGCAGACAATTATAAGTTAATAAAACTTAAAACTACTTCATTTTATTTAGTACGATTTTTTCTGACAATTAGAAACGTCACATACCCTTACCGTAAACTTATTGTGAGGAAAATGACAACCCGATAAATAATCAGGAAAATTGTGTAGGTTTTTTTAAATGTATGTATAACTTGACACAAATATTATGAGGTCCATTGATCACTAACTCGAAATGTTTGCAGTAGCATCTTTACAATTACTTTATAATTGAAATAAAACATAATATAATTGTTAATTAAGTATGATATAATGTAAAAGGATTCAAAATGATTTCAAACTTAATTTTCCAGTAATTGATGTGTTTATTTATGCGATGGACGAAAGCCGAGTTAGCTTCGATGTTTTTGTTTTGATTATGCAAGCTTGTCACTCTGGCCGCCTGCGAGCGAGGCGAGAGTTGGGTTACATAACTGTATAAACAACGCTGACCGTGAAGAATGTAAACAGCTTGCAGTTATTGACCATGATTTATTTTACGTTTGAACGTTTTATTTTTATGTATATTACTTATTTTAATTCTAATATGAAACAAATAAAAGATAATTTATCTCTCTCCTTTTGTTGTTTTTGAAGGTTTGTTTATGTTAAAACGAAAGAAAAAGAGAAATGTATCATTAAATAATTTGTATTTGAACCACAGAGCATGTTAAAAACCTTATTTAAAATGAATATTAGTATCTATTGTAGTCAGGTATGTTATTTTTAGCAAGTTTATTTCAGTTATACGCATGAAGAGTTCTCGCTCACTTGCCAAATGAAAATGGCTACTTGTTTACGGGTATAGCTTTTTACTCTAATATAACACAAGATTCGAACAAAATAACAATTTCATGAGATAAATAAGATGTTAAAGAACAACTTTTCCATCGGAAGCCATATCGAATTCTTTGCCGTTTTTGAGCTATAAAGCGAAAACTTTTAGGGGCCGTAGATCCCTAATTTAAGGGGCCAGCCCCTTTTTACTGGTGTCAAATAAAAGCTCTTGAAATTCTACACAACTTTTATTTTACATGTCTTAACAAAATATTTTTAGTTTAAAAGATACAAAGGAAATTATGTGCAAATTTTCGCTCTTTCAGGCGTCCTGATTTTTGACCCCTCTCTATCGCCATTTTAAATGGCGAAATCAAAAAACAAAATATGATGTGCACAACTACAATGCTTCTACTTTACCAATTCAGTGTTTTCTCTGCTCCAATTATTATAGTCTCGGAGCCTTTATCTGGAAACCAAAGCCCCTAAAATTTCACTAAAAGGGAAATAACTCGCAAGCGGAAGAGAATATCCAAAATGTTTAAAAGTATTTTGAAAGTCTTTAGTAAAATGTATTAAAGCTGAAAATTTGAGCAAAATCGGTTGAGGAATGAGCGAGATATGAAGCTTCAAAGTTAGCGTCTAGGAAAAAAAAAAAAAAAAGAATAATAAGAATAATCTTAACCAGCACAATAAGTAGGTCTTCCGTTGCTACGGAAGACCTTAATTATAATTGATAATCAATAGAAAAGCATTAAAATCAGCCGCCAGAGCTTACAAAAATTGAGACAATACATGGTCCTGCCCCGGAGTTCCAGGGATCATAGTTCGAACAAACTTTACTTTACATTACATGGGGATAGTTGCATATTGATTTGACAAACTGTAGTTTGTGGTTTTTATGGACATTATATGAATTTATAATTGTCGTCCCATTCTGACCCCAGGGTCAGGGTCTATATCTCTCTTTGTAAGAAAATTTTCAGGCAAGGTGTAACCTTTGGTTATTATAATCACTCCATCATATACATATTTTCACTTTGTCCTTATTTTACATCATCTCCCTTTGAAAGGAGGCAAGGTTTTTCTCTTAAAGAAGCTTGAATCCTCTTTGTAAAGTAATACATTGTGCCAAGTTTGGTTAAAATTGGTCTTGTGGTTCTCGAGAAGAAGTCGACCGTGTGAAAAGTTGAAATCAATGGCAGACAATGGATGACAGATAAAATTTTGATCAGAAGAGCCAAAAGCTCAGGCAAGCCAAATGAAGAATTGGGATAAGATTTCACAGTGAAATAGATTAAACTGTACTATACAATTAGTTAATTACCATATTTTAGGAGTGACTGAATCTTTCTGATGTATCCAAGGCTGGGTGGCATAAATTCCCTCTCCATTCACCTTCAGCCACGCCCCAAGCTGTCTGTATCTTTCCTCGTATATTGGGGCAAATGTTCCATATGGAGTAGGTCCCACATTAATTAGTATGTTCCCTCCAAAACTGCGATGAGAAAATTCTAATGTTACATGGTTACCTGTTTTGCAAATGTGTTGTAGTATAAGAGAGGACCAGGAATCGATGCCAGGGCCCCTGCATTATACCAGTCAGGAGCTCTAACCACTGAGCTACCCAGGGCCCCTGCATTATACCAGTCAGGTGCTCTAACCACTGAGCTATCCAGGCTGATACCCAAGGCCCATACTAACAACTACAGTGTTTACTAAAATATCTATGTAATAGAGAATTGAAATTACACATAACCATGGAGAATCTGTTTGGAATTAATGAATCCCGAGTAACAAATCACCTGATTGTAGAAATGACATCCTCCAGGAGTTCTTCTATTGAGAAGATGGCTGCCAGGTCTGTATCCTTTCTGAATCCCCAGGACACCCGGTCTATAGTCATGGCATTCTCCCATTTATGTGGCACAAGTTTACCTGGAACAAGAATCGTCACTGTTGAGGGCTATCTTCATGTTCCCACAAACATTAACAAGGATGATATGGAGCATCCATCCTCAATCATAGTAACCTCAACATATGAACTTTTGATCCAGATGTCTGTAAACGAGTGGAAGATTCTTGAAGGAACATAGCACTTCAAATATACAACCAACTCAAGACTTTAATGCAGGGTTTTCTCCTTTCCCAACCTCCATCTTTGTCACATGCATATGTCTGCCACATCAATGAATATAAATTGATTACTGGTACACAATTATGCATGTACAATTGTATATTCTGACAGCTGAAACAGGTAGTACTCTGACCAAGAAATCAATAGGTACATGTATTTTTTGACAGAACACTAAGCATGCAAAAACAGGTAACTACTATATCAAAGGCATGCTTTTTTCAGATCCGAAACATTGGACGCATAAGACCATTCATTAGTGAAGATGCCTGCAAGACTTTGGTCAGTTCGCTAGTGACTTCGCGTTTAGACTATGGAAACGCCCTTTTCTATGGTGTTAATTCTGACATAATGACAAAGTTACAGCGTGTGCAGAATTCAGCAGCACGGCTGATTACCAGAACTAAGAAAAATGAGCACATAACACCAGTTGTAGTGAAACTCCATTGGCTTCCAGTACATTTCAGGGTTCAGTACAAACTGTTAATGTACACATTTAAAGCTCTCCACGGTCTTGCACCTGTCTACCTTGAAGAACTGGTCAGTCCATACAATTCATCAAGGTCTTTACAATCCGAAAACACCATGCTTATTCCAACACCAAGAGTTAAGACTAAAACGTATGGCGACAGAAGGTTTGACAAAGCAACCGCCACACTCTGGAACTAGAAAACTGACACGGTCAGTAAGGGCCCCACCGAGGGTTATTAGAGGAAAGTGACATCTGTATTTGATATAGCAATGTTTGAGGCTGGTATATATGTTAGAATTAATAATATATAAAGATACATTGGAATGCCAATTTGTGAAAAAGGAATCATGAAGCATATTTATGACAGACTTATGCAATTTAAATTAATTCTGTTTGACACACACTCAAACATTATACAGAGTGCAACTAAATCCCACTGTAATAGGGGATTCAAAATGGATAACTGGTACAAAATATGGTAAATACTATTCGAAAAGGATTATGAATTTGACATATTGATGTCTTGGAAAAGGAAATTCTGACATCGGGGCTCTAAGCGTTTTCAAACACATTGTCATTTGATAAAAGTGTTCTACATTTTTAAAAATAGAGATTAATATGTCTTTACATACATAGGTGAGAAAGTTTCCATTATTCCTAGCCGAGACATACCATGTATGCGCAAAAAATTCATAAGCAAATATCAAAATACTCACGTAGAAAATGTGGACCTTACCGTCAACAAGCGCAGCGAAACACGCCATTTCAAGATTTTCGCCGACGAAAGCTCGGCAACAGTAATGAATAAGGTACACTCATTTTGTATCTATTTTGTGACTTTCTTTATTAAAAGGAGCAGTTCTCTAATGTGTAACATGCAATTACTACATAATTCAACAAGAGGTACTGTGAGCAATGCTCACTAAGAATACCCCCGCTTACCCTAATCTCCCAAAGGGTGTTGGCAATAGGTATAAACTACCTCTTTTCTGAGTGTAAAATTCGATGTCCAGTGCGTGTGACCTTTGACCTTTTGACCCCAAAATCGATAGGGAACATCTTCATCCCATGGGTAGTCCATATGTATGATATGGTGACTGTAGGTGGAAAGGATAACGTTTTAGAGCCCGGCAATCATATTGCTACTTCGATGTCCAGTGCGCGTGACCTTTGACCTTTTGACCCCAAAATCGATAGGGAACATCTTCATCTCATAGGTAGTCCATATGTATGATATGGTGACTGTAAGTGGAAAGGATAACGCTTTAGAGCCCGGAAACCATATTGCTACTTCGATGTCCAGTGCGCTTGACCTTTGACCTTTTGACCCCAAAATCGATAGGGAACATCTTCATCCCATGGGTAGTCCATATATATGATATGGTGACGGTAGGTGGAAAGGATAACGCTTTAGAGCCCGGAAACCATTGCGTCTACAGACAGACGGACGGATAGACAGATGGACAACCCGATTCCAGTAAACCCCCCCCCCACAACTTGTTGCGGGGGGTATAATAACTTGAAGCATGAAGCAGTTTCACTTTGCAACCGGATATAAGAAATTTTATTTCGTATTCCGATCCCGATCGAAAGTTGTTGACTGGGAACATAGACATACATGTAACATCAAGCATTTTTTATATCACATTAAAAAAAAAAACAAATATATACACATACACAATGTTGTAGAGTTATTTCTTGTAAATTTTCTATATATCAATACAATGCATATCATAATTCAAATTGAATTATCTCCCTTAGACAGTGGTAAAATAAATACTGTCATAATAAGAAAGATGATGACATTCAAACAGACAGACAAAGTGACATGACCCCAAAATCTGTAGGTGTCTTCCTCTTATTGTAAAGTATTTCTGTACAAAATTTGAAAACTGTACAATGAAAACTGTTTGAGTTATTGTGTCACAAAGAAAGTGTTAATAATAACAAAGATCATGCCGTACAGACAGACAGACAAAGTGAAATGACCCCAAAATCTATAGGCTTCTTCCTCTTATTGTACATTATTTCTGTACAAAATTTGAAAACTGTACAATAAAAACTGTTTGAGTTATCGTGTCACAAAGAAAGTGTTGACGGACAGACGGACGGACAATGTGATTACTATAGGGCTTCCCGCATTTCATGCGGGGCCCTAATAACCTTCCAAGTTACATCCGCAACGAAAATTCTTTCGAACTTTTCAAGAAAAATTTAAAAACTTACTTCTTCAGACTTGCTTATCACGATTTTATGTAAGCCATTTCCAGTGACAGTATTAATATTAATTCTTTTTTATGAAACCTTTTTGTATGTATTTTCTGTAGTTTAATCATGATTTTGTGTAAGACAGTGCTAGAATTCATATTCTTTTAATGAAACGAATATTTTTTTTCTTTCACTGTTTTAGATATGTTCAATTTTTATTTGTAGTTTATTGTTGTTATGTAAAGCGCTTAGAGTAATTTTTTTTATTATATAATGCGCTATATAAATACTGTAAATAATAATAATAACATGTATCATCCCCTCGCTATTTGTGTAGCACGTATGAACTTAAAATCTGGAATGGTACTCTCTATATAAGATGTTCACAACATGGTTTCCAAATTGTGCATGCACAAACAAGCAAGTTTTAGTTTTGAGACTGTTTAACACTCTCTCTACTGTATCGGTCAATAAGACCGATAGTGCGTAAAAACAGGACTACACAAAAGGAGTGTCTCTAAATCTTTGAACCCACAGACATAAGATACATGATTTATTTATCGTATTTTTCAATTCTCTTTTTTTACTATGTAAAATTCAATTAAGTAAATAAAAATATTAAATTAAAAAAAAAAATTTTAAGTGAACTTTGTCTTCATTTAACTATGACGTAACGTTTTGTTGCAAGGTCATTTTCCCCTTCGATATGATTTTTTTTATATCCCCTATAAATGCAGCATATATTCTCTCCTTTCAAAATATATAAAATTATTTTCTTTGCCATAGCAATGTTATAAGAAAATAGAAGTTTCTTTCACATGTACGTTTTCTTGCGATTTTATTCTAAATGTTTAAATAGATCGACATTTTTCCTATATTTTTATTGTATAAACATATTCAACCTTAATTCAGACAAGACCACATCTTGTTACTCTGACTACACCAATGTAAACCTGTCATGTAGTTATCACAGAATCTGAGGGTACCAAAAGAGATATGTGTAATATGCTTTATGGAACTCTTCATATCCCAGAGTTACAAATGGTGTACAGAACAGCAATTACTGTGTCATTGTGGCTGATACAATCCCTGTTTTCTGAAGAAAAGTATTTTTATTGTAGCTTATTGTTATAGCAGTTTACCTGGATTATACCTATCCTCACACGTCCAGTATCCACCATGGCGACACTTAGTGTCATTCCCCCATCGGTCATTGGTCACAATGGTGTCCTTCACTGGACTGAAGTTTTAATGACCAATTCAGTAAATCAAAGGCAACAAAAAGTATGCAATGAAGACTGGCAATGCTTTTACATGTATGTTTTAAAATGGATTAGCTGATATCAAGATGCACATACTAAAATACAAAACTTTATTTCTTTGTCTTCTGAATCACAGTGGACATCATACAGGACTAATTTCACTAGGTCTCAAAGAGATCTTTTGATTGGCTATTGGGTAAATTTGAAAACTGCATGTCAGATGCATTAAACAAAAAACTCTATAAAAACTGAGGAGATCAACAAAAGAAAAAGAGGCCCGTGGGCCACATCGCTCACCTGAGTCACCTTGGCCCATATCTAAAGATTTTTCCTACATGTTCGCATGTAAAACATTGATCTCTATTGTGTCCCCTGGGGCCATGATTTTTACAAACCTGAATCTGCACTATGTCTAGAAGCCTTCATGTAAATGTAAACTTCTTTGGCCCAATGTTTCTTGAGAAGATTTTTTTAGAGATTTTCTCTATATATTAGTAGGTAAATCTTTGATCCCCTATTGTGGCCCCATCCTAACCCTGAGGGCCATGATTTTAACAAACTTGAATCTGCACTATGTCAGGAAGCTTTCAAGTGAATCTCAGCCCAGTATTTCTAGAGAAGATTGATTATTGTTTAAGATGCCTCTTAAGAATATTTCACTCACATGGAGATGTCACCACTGCTAGTGAAGGGCTGCAAAATTTAGGTCTATACTTTGTGGTTATGGCCTTTGAGCAGGGAGGGATCTTTATCATGCCACACCTGCTGTGACACGGTACCTCAGATTTGGCGGTCTCATCCGATGGAACACACCCCCCCCCCCCCCCCCCCCATTTAGTCGCCTTCTACGACAAGCAAGGGGTACTGAGGACCTATTCTAACCCAGATCCCCACAGGATCTCTTGAGAAGATTTTTAAAAAATTTCCCTATATATTTGTATGTTACACTTTGATTCCCTATTGTGGCCCCATCCTATCCCCAGGGGTCATGATTTTAACAAACTTGAATCTACACTATGTCAGGAAGCTTTTATGTAACTTTCAGCTCCTCTGGCCCAGTGGTTCTTGAGAAGAAGATTTTTGAATGACCCCACCCTAATTTGGCATTTTTGTGATTATCTACCCTTTCAATTGGGGGCATGGCCCTTCATTTGATCAAACTTAAAAGCCACCAATCCAAGGATGCTTGTGCCAAGTTTGGTTAAAATTGTCCGAGTGGTTCTGGAGAAGATGAAAATGTGAAAAGTTTATGCCAACAGGCAACGGACAAATTTTGATCAGAAAAGCTCACTTGAGCCTTTGGCTCAGGTGAGCTAAAAATGGTATTCACGACAGAGATGCATCACTAAAACTTGTACTGAATATGCTCTGCAATCCAGACAATGATAATCTAGTCATTGTTAAGCTATCTCTGCGGTGATTATTACCTTTCATTATAGATCCAGGCCACAATGTCTGTTGCATTCCAATAGGAACTGTTGAAGAGCCACACAGCATCGGCCCAGAACAGTTCCGGTTTGTAGGTGTTGATTATCTCGTAGACTTCTGGAATTGCTTTGGCCTGAATTAAATTGACAGACTTCTATTTAAACCAATATATACTGGTATTTCACATTGTTCATACAAATGATATCAAGCACTTTCTGACTCTCTGTGAATTAAGGTAGCTCCACCATCATGTGACTTGTCAATATTACTGGTTAAAGTAGATCGAAAAACTATTTCCACTTAAAATAGATTAATTTCATCAATAACCAAAGAAAATGTATATGTTACCACCTTCTTAAAGCTATCAGACATACACTGTACATAAACAGAAGTATATGTCAACATCAGAAAATCAAACATTTTCAATTAACAGTAAATGTCTAATGAGTGTATCAATTCAGAAAAGCTTTGGTGCTCCTCTTTTATGGTTAGTAATAAGATACAGAAAAACCAGTTAAAATGACAAAATTTTAATATCAACAGCTTCAACAACAAAAATTGCTACTCTAAATATGTACATGTAAATGAACTGTGGATATTGTTAGGGAAATCATTATATTATAATAGACATTATAAAATACCAGCATAGGAGTTATTGCCCTTGATAACATTTTTAAATATTGATAATTATAATCTATATTAATCTAGAGAAAATACAAACTTTCATAGCATCAAATTGTTAACAATTTTTTTTATTATACCCTGTGAATATAATTACTTCAAAAGATATATTTCTATCATGCACAAAGTTTAATTATATAAGGAGTTTCAGTTTGCAAAATCCCGTGACATCACACAAGGGTGGAGAAACCTTAACATGTTATAAATACTATTACACTTTATTTTTATTAGCTCAATTTTGATTTCATAAAAATTGCAGTAGTTAAGAAATCAATTTTTTCAAAGTTCTATTAATTTTCAAGAGAACATTTGCCCCTCATGACCTCGCTGTTGTACAAACTCAATAAAATTCAATGCGCATATTTACTATTGCACATTTCTTCACATTTCATAAATGCAATGTTTGAGGATAAAATTTAAAAACAGAATAATTCATGGTATAATTTATGTCCTAATGTTTAAGGAATGCCTTCTTTTAGCTGTTGCCTTCGTTTGTTATTTTTAGTCGTTAATGCTGATTTACCGGTCGTAATATAAGTTTCACTTGCAATGTATTAGTGAAGCGATTAAAATGGATATTTATGACTGTTAAATCAACATTAATAGCCACAAATAACAACAGAGAAGAAAGTCATTCCCATTCTATAGAAAATATTACATGCTAAAATCCATATCATAATATGCCATATCAGCCCATGGGTTGATATAGGGCCCTATGCGAGAGCTTTTTGGGTGACATATGTCTTTTAGTCCTATCTAGTCAATGTACATACAAGACTAAACCAAATTCTGTCAGACCAAAAACCCAAACTAAGCAAACAGTATCTTATGATAACAGAAACCATATGAATAATGAAACTCAGAGACCCGTTCTACAAAACAAAACAACTTTTAAAAGACAAAGTAGCAAGTCTTAAATTGTATTACACAGTTATAAGTTTAAATGAATGAATTAAAACGTGTCTGAGACTTCATTTTCAGCATTATGTTTTACTATTTTACATTGGAGTAAAGGATCTTACAATAAACAAGAAAATTCCAGTATGTAAAGTTGGTCGTAAGTCATGAGTTCTTTTGTAAAACACACCCCAGAACCATTCATTCTGGTCCTGACCAGAGTATAGACCTCAGGCATTTTAAATCAGTCAAGTCCGACGCCTTTCACAAAAACAGATATTACTTTACTCTTGTGACCATAGAGGAATATGAAATTAATGCTGACGTAAAAGTCCGAAACGTCAAGTTGTTAGCCATTCAAAATACAGAATACACACAAGCTGCATTAGAATGAACGTTTTTGTTCCATATTTAAGAAACTATTCTAAAAGTTTGATATGTATGTCATACTGAACACAAGTTAAAAATTTCATTCTAAATGCATTTTCCTTTTATTTCATTACTAGAAATTGGTAAAGCATTCTTAAACATTTTTTTTTCATGCTTTATTTTTAGACATTTACAATTACATCTACATAGATGATCTCACACACAAAATCACACACATGCATACAATATCTTCCATACAAAAACTTTCTACATGAACTAGTATTTGACAGCTAGGCATAATTTAACGGTATTGAAAATATACATATCAACAAAATGATACTAAAAGTAATGATAACAAATATAACCTATAAAGCTTTGGTTTTTCATCACTTGTTATAAACAATATCATACATTCTTAAACATTTACCTTTGGGAAAAACTGTGTTTTGTAGTTATTTTCCCGGTCCTTAAGATAAAGGGGATGAAACCACTCCAGCATGGCATGATATACTCCGAACTTCACTCCTGTTCCCTGCAGGGCTGTCTTCAAACCCCCTACAATGAATATAAAATCATTATTAAAATATGTCTTTACTGATTTTAAATTTAACTTGCTCACATTGTATTTCAGCTACAGAATAACAAAACAGAATGGCATTGTCTACGGTTATTCACCTAATTAAAAGTCATGAAAGTAATACAGGGTGTGAAAAAATTCCACAACCAATCCTCTCACGAGACGAGTAAGATATAAATACCACTCGTCCCTATAGTGGTTTTACTTGTCCCATATTATCATACTCTAAAAAAGAAAGACAGTACATGGACTGTGTTTTAGTGCTTTACTTTTATCATTAATTAGATATTCATGTACTCTGTTATGAATAAAATTGACAGTTTGAGTCAATAATTTGTGTCAATGTAAAGGTGAAACTGCACTATTCACAGTAGGACATTGATTGGCATTTAATTAAATATTTCTATTCTATTTTTGTATTTTAGAAAACTGTTACCAACAAGATCCTGTTTTGGTCCCACATCGACAGAATTCCAGTTAAAGGAGTGATTAGAGGGATACATAGTGAAACCTTCACAGTGTTTTGTTGTCAGAACCACATATCTGAAAAATATACCACACATAATGTATATATAGTAAAGAAAAATTAGAATGCCGAAAATAACTCAACTGGTTTCATCTACAATTTTCAAGACATATTCAAGATATATAATATAATATATATATATAATATATCTTGTATTGTGATTTGAATGTTATGCCCATTTGTAGGGAGCACCAAATTAATATAAACTCAATTATTTGAAGATACATGTATCATCAATTCATTTGATGTGCGCAACAATTTAATTAAAGATCTCTTCCAATAATTAATGATATCTTCAATTCTGAATGATGATAGCATTGATTCTTCAGTTGAATTGATGCGCGCTTTAATTGAATTAATGATCTCTTCAAACGAATTAATGATATCAACAATTGAATTGATGTGCACTACAATTCAATTGAAGAGAGCAATAATTGATATAATGCGTGCATTAAATCAATTGATGAGAGCAATAATTGAATTGATGCATGCATTAATTCATTTAATGAGAGCAATAATTTATTTAATGCGTGCATTAATTCAATCATTGCTCTCTTCCATTGAATTAATGATATCTTTAATTCATTTGAAGAGAGCAATAATTCTTTTAGAGAGAGCAACTATATAATTAAGATATCTTCAATTCAACATATCCACAATTGAATTAATGATATTTTTAATTGAGTTGTTGCTCTCTTTAAAAGAATTGATGCACGCATTAATTCCTTATACAAAAGCATTGTAAATAATTAAAGATATCTTCAATTGAATTAAAGAGATCATTAAATTATTTATATTGAGCTCTAAATTAATTATTGCAAGCAATATTTCTACAAAATTGATGCTCTCGTCAATTGAATTGAAGACAGCAATATTTGAATTAATGTACGCATCAAATCTATTATTGCTCAGAGTCTCATTAATTCAATAGATGCATGCATTAACACTGATTAATTCAACTGATGAGATCAATAATTGAATTGAAGTGTGCATTAATTCATTTGATGAGAGCAATAATATGATTTAATGTGCACAGTATGATATGATTGAAGATATCTTCAATTATTTGAGTTTATGTTAATTGGGTGCTCCATACATTTGGGCCCTAATTTGGAATAAATAACTCATAGCATATCTATCTATACACACACACTGGGATATGTGTGACTTATGACTATGTAATTAATGTGATATGATTCTGATATAACTGGCAATATTTAACTGTGCACTTACTTCGCTCCCGATGCAACGATGATATCTCTCCGGGTGCCTGGAATCTGTGCAATACCCCCAAAAAAGTGCTATACCCAGAAAAAAGTACACTATACACAATACTGCGATAATATACACAGGATATCCTCTTAGATGGGTTGAGAAATGGTTATCTGGAAAAAATGGTACACTGAATTGGTACCGTTACCGTTATACAGCCAATTCATAGAAAAATCCAATACATCCGGCGCCATTTGCCGGCGCCATTGCTTGTGACGTATTATAAGGTATACCACGCCCGATCAAATTAAAGACGATGATGTAGTTTAAATGATGGTGGGTTGTTCTAAGTTTATAAATTCAAATATATGTATATTTTTTTTATTTTTTAATGTAAGTTGATGCCCCATCACCTGTCATTTTGTCACCAAAATGAATTCAATGGATTTTTAATTTTTTTTTTTTTATTAAATATCATGAATTTAACACCAGTATTTAATTATTTCAAACACTTTTTAATCTCAAAATCAGGCATGAGTATGTAATTTAAGTGATTAAATAATTTTCTTGCAAGACAAAATTTCTTCCTTACAAATTGTTTACACTATAAGCTATGTATATTGCTTATTTACCGGGTGGGGGGGGGGGGATACATGAAATACTAATTGTAGACAGGATTTAAATTAACAACCAGATATATTAGATAAGTTAACCCAACTGTTTCAGAAACAGCTGAAAATGATATTGTTGCTTGAATACATATAAAACTGCAATCAAATCAGTATAATTATAGTTTAGTACGTACATTATGCAAGTATAAAAAAATATGCACATGCAGGCTCCTTTAACGTAGTATCTGTTTTCTCTTTTTTAATTGTTTTATTAGTACATACCTATTCCATTTAGAAATTCAATGAGAATTTTTAAAAGAAATGGTTGCCATAACTGGAAATTAACATATATTTATCCATTGATATGTAAACATAATATACAGTATTAGGTCATAAGTAAGTTCCCAAAGAAAATGTCCACTATGTATTTAATACAAAACCATATACTTTTAAACAATTTTTCTGACCGCATTTTTTCATCCATTTTGATGAAATAAAAAGCACTGATCTCAGAAGTATTCACAGTAGCATATAATAATTTAAGAATAAATATATGATAATATATTGTAAAGATATGACGATTTTAACACGAATCTTAATTTGAGAGTATATACTATTTATACAAGTATGTGTAATTTGGGGGGGGGGGTGTAAGAGAAGATTTTGAAAAAAAGATAGATTTGCATTAAATATATAGAGAAAATTCTCTTTGTGAACTTACTTATGGCCAACTACTGTAGTAAGGAATACCGTTATGTACAGAAATGAAACTTACGTTACAAGCCAGAGCAGGTATTTTATATTTCATTATCAGTTATATATAAAAGGTACACATAACAACAGATTTTTTTATGAAGTTCGATAGCATGAATGAGTTAAAAAATGATAAGTTCTATTGTGTGTTTTTGAAGTTGGTAAATCGCAGAGCTCAGATAAGGTGCGTATCAGCGTAAATACTCATTAAATTTTACCAAATACGCATTTAAGTTGAAAATCATGCGTATAATTACTCATTAGCGAATGTAAATACGCTTTACACTCCCAAAGTAATGCTTATTAGTCCGTGTATTTGTGATACATGTAGTATGATATAAATATGAATTATCTATTCATATGAATTGAGGTTAGCCCAGGGCTTGATCATACATGATATTTAGCGCTATGAAATACATTTGGATGACAATCACAATTTTGAAAAATTGGAAGAGTTAACTCAAAACACTATTATATATTCCTAATTGTTATACTTTCTTTCTTAAAGAGTTAGTGTGCAGTCGAAAGCACAGGGAAAAAAATCCTTGTATTATCGATCGTGGACGAATGATATACAAAATTAGATCATAATCATGTGACTTGAATGTCTGACATATTCAAATTCAATGCATCAATGATAAATATCAAATTTCAAATGACAATGAATAGTTTTAAATTAAAGAACTACAAAGGATTTTCTCCGTAAATAGCTGGAGCGGCCTTTTAGTAGAAACTTTAAGTTCAAGTTTAACGGAAGAAGTATCGTTTATCTGGTGACATCTTCTGTGCTGTGCAAAAGAGCAACGATAATCAGTAAATTAAAAAAATACACATTTGAATTTTTCTGAAAAGCAAAATACTCATTGATTTGAAAATCAGGGGGTAAATACTCTTTGTGATAAAAAATTAACTGGAGCTCTGTAAATGTGTATCTTATAAAGTCATGTCGCCGATCCATAGGTTTCATTTTTAAAAGAGAATATAGCCTTTGATTTATCCAAATTTTAATATTGTGTTCTCTAAGCGTATGGATAAGAATGAAACGTACGGTATTTCATGTTTTGAAAAAACGAGTTTTTCAATGCAATATATGCCTGGTGAAAATAGTATAATACATGAAACATGAAATACTGTACGTTTCATTCATCTTGAGTATTTGTAATCGAATATAAAAATTTATGAAATGTCCTTAACCTTTGTTTAAGCAACAATGCATTGTTCGAAACCTGCGTTACTGACTAGCATACGTTACCAAATCATACAACATTGTGTTAAAAATTTGTCTAACTTTGCACAAAGTATATGACCGCGTGGTTTTGAAGTTCTTTATGTTTAAGATTCTAATGAAATCAGAAACAATGCAGAAATTAGTAATTGGATACAAGTTTGACGAGATCACTGATTTTGAAATCTGGTGATGTAAAGAAATTTAACATAGATATGCCAATTTTTAGACGATATCGTTCCCATTTCTGAAATTGTAGATGATGATTCTGACTACATATAATTACGACATTATGGGGGGATGCACCTTATATATTGTAACGTACATTTCTTATATCATAAACTACTCAATTGTATTGAAGATCGAACTTTACATTCCGTCAATCATGATACATTATTTCCACTGTCAGAGAATGATAGTGTCAAATATTCCAAACATTAATATATATTGTTTGTAACATACACGTACGTCTGTTAGCAATGCTAGATTGAAGGAACGTGAAATGTTGTATGAAATATCAGTTGTAAATGATGGTTTTCCTATTACATATGATGTTTCAATGTGGTCCTATCAAATCCTTTACAAATACGATTTATAGCTTGAGAATTGTGAATAAAGACGATAGAGCATTTATATAAAAAATTATCCACCATTTTTTCTGCTTGTCAAGATGTTTTGAGAAGCCAATAAACTTTCAATTTGTGATTCCGACCCCCTTTCCTTTGAAAAACGATGATACCCCCTGGTCAACGGATGATACCCCCTGGTCAACGGATATTTATTGTTAAGGCAATACTAGTTATACTTGATGATTATGATAGCCCCATATAGACAATTTCATCTCTATTCATATTTGCAGAAAATGTCACTCAACAGAGCGGAAAGTCGACACATACACACACACACATATATACCAAAATTAAGTATGGAAAATGAGTTTTGCAAACGTGAAATGTACGTTATGTGTGCGTTATCTGTTTTGGAACCCCATAAGTGCAGACACTTAAGGTTTCTACAATGTGTATGAATTCCTTTATGTCTGAGTTTATAATGTTTGACAACAATATCTTAACACGGTTTCCATTGATGTTTTCAATATTCTGGCAGCCTAATTTCGTATCAGACATTATACGTATTGATAGAGACACTAATGCAATATCACCTTTCAAAAATGAATACATGATCTCAGCGAAGCGTACATTGTGTTAATTTACTTGGTATTGAGGGTGCTTATGTTTGACATTGTGTAAAAAATGAAATGCATTATAATTACATGCATATAATTATATTTGTCTTGTCTTTTCTGCAAACATTTAGCAATATGAATAACTATAGAAGGATAGTTTTGGAATTCTTTAATTGTTTTTTCAGAATAAAGATTTGTGTACATTAACTGAGAATCTATCTCTCTCTCTCTCTCTCTCTCTCTCTCTCTCTCTCTCTCTCTCTCTCTCTCTCTCTCTCTATATATATATATATATATCAGCATAAAAAGAGTTCTGAGTTTTAGCTAAACACTATGTATTATATATATATATATATATATATATATATATATATATATATATATATATATATATAATTCTGCTTTATCCAACGATGAGAATTTCATGCCATCTCATGAAGGCCATAATGCTGATCCCTTTATTTGTGTATGGATCAGTCATTAAAACCTTTTTTTCTTTAAGCATGAGATGGTTGAACTGTAAGATGCGAATTGTAAGTGACTGCTCAAAGAAAAAATATATGCATCAAAGTATAAAATTCCGCTGAAAATCTGTATAATGTTATTTAGATTACGGACAGAAAGTCACAAAATCCGTAGGACAAAAAGTCACAATGATGACTTTTGATTAGATGGGAGAGATAGGATAAAAAGTCACAATGATGACTTTTGATTAGATAGGATAAAAAGTCACGGGACAAAACCTCACTGCACTAAAAGTCACAAAAATGCTCTCTAAAGCTGTTGTTCAGACACCAGACAACAAGAAACAAGCCAGCTTTGTGATATCACAGTTGTTTTCAATGAATTATATAGTTAAATTTAATGCTGAGAAGTGATTGATTTCATTTATCATATTTTTAATCCCAATAAAGGTCATTAATTATTGAAAGTAAATGATACAACTTGACTCTTTGAAGACACCCTATTGTGTATACACAGCTACCAACACATGACCCCCATATCCTGTTACTGTAGCCTGTTTAACACCCCTTTGTGTATACACAACTACTGACAGAAGACCCTGTTTATTGAAACCCTATATAAACCTCCAATGACACCTCAGGCATTTGGTATTTTGCTATTTGTATACATGAAATATGTATGATTTGATGAGAAATATAAATTTCTTTGTGCTATATGGAATATAGTCAAATGTATATTAATGAGGGAAAAAAAGAAGAAATAATGATACATAAATAAGTCAGTGATTTCAATGCATTGCTCTATAATAAAATGGTTTTTTAATAAGCAAACAATTTACCATTTTATAACCACCATCATATTTATACAAATCAGGAGTTAGCCATAAGAAAAATATGAATTTTTGAATCATTCATAGTTTCCATATGTTTCCAGCTCTAGCCACGTGGAGGCCTCCTTTCTGTAGAGTCATAATTTCTTTTTTTGAAATGAAAAATTTATAGCCAAAGGACCAAAACCATGAAGAGTAGAACATACAAAAAAAATATATCAAAAATAAATAAATTTTGTGATACTAACATTAACCAATTTCAGTTGTTAATAATTTGTTTTTCTACTGTGTGAAATAAAATTAGTGAAGCGTAATAACCAAAACCATAAAGAATGTGGTGGACAACAATGTAAATTACACAAAAAAATCTATGGTATTTCATGAACATAATACAATTTTTCTGTTTGTAAAAAAGAAAGTATTAAAGTCAAAGGACCAAAGCCATAAAAATGCACAAGATAAAAAAATGTAAATACTATATTTGTACAATAACATTATCATAGAATTACAAACATTTAATGAAACAATTGAATTTCTTCCTAACCTACACAAGACCAAGCTGTATTCACTGGACACACCCGTCTGGCGGGGGAGGAATAAGCCTGAAAGTAACCCTACTCTAAAAGTTCTAACCTACATAATATCAAGCTGTATTCACTGGACACACCCGTCTGACGGGGGAGGAATAAGCCTGAAAGTAACCCTACTCTAAGTTCTAACCTACATAATATCAAGCTGTATTCACTGGACACACCCGTCTGGGGGGGGGGGGGGGGGGGGGGGATAAGCCTGAAAGTAACCCTACTCTAAGTTCTCAAAATTTACTACATTATAATTTTAAAAAATGAATAATCCAATTAAAACCACCACCTGTAAATGTAAAACTAAAGATGTTTTAAATTTTTGTCTCTTATATTCTTGATAGTTTGGTTTCCTTTGGTTTCAATATTTTTTATTTAACATAAGCAAAAAATAAATTATAAATGGATTTCTTGTTTATAAATGTAAATTTACAGATGTTTCATGTGTTTTAAATTTTTGTATGTTGTGTTCTTCATGATTTTGGTCCTTTGGCTTTAAATTTTTCATTTCAAAAAAAAGAAATTATGGCTCTACAGAAAGGAGGCCTCCACATGGCTAGAGCTGGGAACATATGGAAACTATGAATGTTTAAATAAACTTCAAATTCATGTTTTCCTTATGGCTAACTTCCTTATTTATATTAGTGTGTATGTGTGTGTATTTGTCTTGCAAGAAAATTATTTAATCACTTAAATTACATACTCATGCCTGCCTTTGAGATTAAAAAGTGTTTGAAATAATTAAATACTGGTGTTAAATTCATGATATTTAATAAAAAAAAAATTAAAATTCCATTGAATTCATTTTGGTGACAAAATGACAGGTGATGGGGCATCAACTTATATTAAAAAATAAAAAAATATATACATATATTTGAATTTATAAACTTAGAACAACCCACCATCATTTAAACTACATCATCGTCTTTAATTTGATCGGGCGTGGTATACCTTATAATACGTCACAAGCAATGGCGCCGGCAAATGGCGCCGGATGTATTGGATTTTTCTATGAATTGGCTGTATAACGGTAACGGTACCAATTCAGTGTACCATTTTTTCCAGATAACCATTTCTCAACCCATCTAAGAGGATATCCTGTGTATATTATCGCAGTATTGTGTATAGTGTACTTTTTTCTGGGTATAGCACTTTTTTGGGGGTATTGCACAGATTCCAGGCACCGTATCTCTCCATTTGTTTGGGTCATAGAACTCTGCACGGAATTTTGGGGCAAAGTCTGCGTAAGTAAACCCGGGCGGGTAAAACTTCTTCATGTAGCTCGTCACATCTGGCAATGGAGTCGGGCCCTTCCACCACCACCAGAACCACTCGTCGTGTACCCCGGGGACAGAATAAACACCCCAGTTTATAAAGACTCCAATCTTAGCATCATCATACCACGCAGGAATCGGGCGGGTGTCCAGCGACTTCCAGTTTGCTTCATATTTGATACAGTTGGTGACATCGGTTACAATGCAAGCGATTATGAAGCAAAGAATGGACCTGTGCAGCATTTCGTCTTCTAGTGTCTAAAGTAGACGAGGTCATGAGGTGGCGTAGATCATATAATGATTACTGCATTGTTTTTGTGTACATATAAATATTTTACGCAATTTCCGGAAAGTGTATTACATTAAGTCGTACTAACTTATATTCCAAAATACGATCGAAATATAAACTATTACCGTAGGTACTTAAAATTGAATTTTAAAAAATTTATAGATTATTTACTTAATAAAGCACTAATTTAATACTGATGTAATAATATTCCGATAACCTAAGTACTGTAGTAAATGATAACCACCATGCACCAGTGGCGGATCCAGACAGAAAGGGGGTGGGGGTGGAGAGGAAGGGAGGTGGTGCGACCATGTTTGGAGTTTGGACTCTCCATCCCTGACAGAAAGAGGGCTGTGATCACCCAAAATAACTCAAACATATTGAGAGAGAGGGGGGGGGGGGATTGTTACTTTTTAGTTTGATAAGAGCGCAAAATGGTATTGAAAAATACATGCAGATACAGCCGAGTTTACAAATTAGTAATTTTAGCCGGAGAAGTTGACTTCACAACAACTGACAAGCAAAACAAAATAAAATTACGAAAAACACCAATGAAACCCAATTTTGTCAACTTTTCGAATTTGTATTCCCTTGCGGAAAAATCATTCATGAATTGATTAATGTAAGTTTTCTAACGATGCACATCAAATTTAATGTAAGCTGAAATAAATTCTAATCGAAGCGCGACTGATTTCCCACATGCTTTATGAAGGCTTGGACAGAAACGAGGGGGATAGGAAAGACCAAATATAAATACCCCCTCGTTTCCACGGAAACTATATTCCGTCCATCTCTAAATTCATGGTGTTCTCGTTTTCTGTTAAGCATGTCCCACCTTTGTATTGTATGTTTGTGGTTCTTTTTTGCTTTGTGTCGGTCAGATCTTTAACCAGCTGATGTGCCCGTTTGCTGTTATTCTTCTCCAGGCAGTCGTCAATGTTTTCACACTGCTCTTCGGTCCAGTTTTCTTTTGTCCTTTTCTTGCCTTTCTTGATTAATTGCTCTGCATTGCGCTATTCCATCTGTATCCTTGTTGTTCTTTTTTGTTCTTGAGCTCTCTCCAGTTGTCGCACATATCAAGTACGTCAGCTATGACCCAATACTTCTTAACTGGGTGTTATTTGCCAAGGACCTCGTTGGCTGTGTCAGTCATTGTTGTGTTGAAGGACCTCGTTGGCTGTGTCAGTCATTGTTGTGTTGAAGGACCTCGTTGGCTGTGTCAGTCATTGTTGTGTTGAAGGTGTCGGTCAACACATCCATATCCTTGTCTGAGTATAAGACGGAGAGCGTTGCAAACTTCCCTGCTATTTTTGCCTGAAAGATATCCTTAACCCCAGGGTCCTTCAGCCTTTTGGGATCAAATCTGATTCTTGTGTGGCCTTGTTTTTCTTCAAACGTTCTTCAGATGTAGCTTGAAGGTCATCATGACCAGCTCATGGTCGCTTCCAATGTTGGCTCCTGGGAAGCTTCTAGTCTTTGCAATGTTCACGCTTGATCTGAATCACTTTTGTTTGGTTGTGAGTCTTTCCATCTGGGCTGTGTCATGTGGTTTTCCTGAATGTTTTGTGACAGCCATATGTATTTGCCACCATCAGGTCGTGGTAGCTGGCAAATTCCAGGAGCCGTCTGTCTCTATCATTTAATTTGTTGTTGCAATGCCGCCCACATGTTCCATTCCAGACCATTTATTCATCTTCTCAAATCTTTGCGGTCCAGTCCCCTTGTACCACAATGATGTCTTTCTTGGGGGTTTTGTCCTAGACTTTTTGCAGTTCTTGCAAAAAAAATCTTCTATACTTCATCATTGATGTGTTTTGTTGGAGCATACACTTGTGATGATGGTGATGTTAAAAGGGCTGGCGTTTAGACGGACGGTAATAAGTCTGCTTGAGATTGAGCAACAATTCATCACACACAGTTCGCAATGTCCGTGTGTACAATGGACCCAACACCTTGCTCAAGGGTGTCTTCTACGCCGCTCCAGATCAATCGGTAGCCTTCTTGTGTGTTATTTTTCTCCAATCCTTAGTAGCCGTGATTCGCAATCCTAGAATGTTACACAGTGCAATATGGTAAACTGTACACACAGTGTAATATGGCAAACTCTACACGCAGTGTAATATGGCAAACTCTACACACAGTGTAATATGGCCTACGTCTTGTTCTAGAGCAGACCAAGGCATTGTGTCTCTATAATATCTCTGTCTACAGACAGTAGAACAGACAATCGCTGAATACTATACATCAGTAATACAGGATCAACAAATACAATCATGATATTGTAATTTTTATAGAGCATGTACAACAACGATGGACAACGAACACAAAAAAAGAATTGAGATTATAACAAAACAAAAATCATATAACAAATGTAGAACGTTATAAAATATCTACACGTTCAGAGTATGATTCACAGTTACTGGTGAAAACAACAGCGACACACACTAATAGTAGCGTGTGATATTCAAATTTATGTGACGTCAATGGAAACAACTTCAGTATGCAGGCGGTAACGGGTCGTTGCTTTGGAAACCGATGCCATTTTGATGGAATCCGGAACCAGTGACGGTTACAGAAGGAGGCGGATCGTTGAAGTTGTGAGAATCGTAAGACGGAGGAGCGATGTTTGGGGGCGGGGCACTAGGGAACACCCCATACATAGGGAAACTGTCTGGCGGCATTTGGTCTGAAATATTTAAAACAACAATTAATCTCGTGATGATGCTTCTTATTTAGAAAATATCTTATATAAAATATCTTCTCTCTGATGCTAAAATTCCTCCATAGAATTTTTAAAAAAGATAATACAGTGACAGTGTCCTTTTTGTTTATTTTTACCTAGTAAGCAGAAAACGTCGGGAACACGATGCTTTTTCGCGTTCGTTCGTTTTAATTTTTTGTTGTTGGTTTAATTTGTTTATGTTTGTTTACAAAGTGGAAAAAATATCACATTTTATATTTATTTATTGAAAATGCACGTAATTATTTTCATGGAAGCAAACAAGGAAGAAATGTTAGTTTTGAAATGATATCTGTTAACCTTAGACATCTTTAAGTTCCTATTCGCAAACGTATATACGAGTCACGAATCGCAAACAAAGTACTGTAAGACCTCCTTGCAAAAAAGATTTCTATTTCTTCTAAATTTAGCATAGGAATACTTGAGCTATCTTCAGATTTACTGTACTATAGGAAAGGAGGAAATTTATTGCTGGACCAGGAATCGAAACCTTGACCCCTGCATTACTAGTCTGCAGGTGCTTTAACTAATGTGTTATCTGGATATATATCCACGGTCCATACTACCTTGTCTGCTAGCTTCGTTGACTTGGCGTCTGGTTACCCGAGCACGTGTTTTTTTCTTCTTGTTGCACTTTGTGACGCAGCACACCAGAATAGAAATAAGTATGGCCAAACCAACTGTTGCTCCTATTACGATGCCTGCTATCTCCCCGGTCTCCCTGGTTAAAACGAGGGGTTCATTGATCAATTACTCATGCATGCATGCATAATTTTCTAACTACAGATCAACTAAAACCTATCATGCCTAAGTCATGCACCTTAGTAAATCCAGGTGACCTAGTGCAATTGGTTGTCGTTTGTCGTAGTCCACCGTGCGCCCCGCGTTAACAACTGAACATTTTTAACTTCTTCATAACTACCAATCCAATTCTTTACAGATTTGATATGAAGCATCTTTTAAAATAGGGTGACATAAATTGTTTTTAGGGACTTAAGGTCGAGGCAAAAACTGCCAAAATTGACCAGTTTTCTAAATATTTCTTCTCTACAACCGCATATTTTTAAGAAAAACTGAATATATAGTGATGTAAAGCAAGAAAGCCTCTACCAAAAGTGTATGTTGCATGATCCCCTGGGTAGAGTTTCTGACTCCAGGGCGGGGCCAAACTAGGTATATACAGTGTATATGTGTGAAACGATTAAATAATATGTTCTTTAATGCTATTGATACTGAATTAAAACTAAATAGATATTTAGAAGGGGTTGATAGTCCTTTACCAAAATTGTAAATTTCATGATTCTAGTGAGTAAGGGTTCGGTTCCGGGGTGGAGCCAATATTATTTTAGTGATTATTTTCTTTATCATTTGAAACACTTCTTTAGTTTGTTGATACAATATTAAAACTAAATGCATATCTAGGAAAAGCAGAAAAGGATGTACCAAAATTGTGAGTTTCGCAAACCCTAGGTTTTGACCAGTCATATCGTGTTGATGTTACATATACATGTATAATATTATGTAAAGCTTTTCATTAGTATAGGCACGTTCGAATGTATTTAAATTCTAAGAACACATCTTCTTTTATACTGTTGTTGAATACAAGAATTTAGATTATATATTCAGAACTGTAATTTGTTTTCTCTGGATTTCATAGCCCATGGGACTAGTGATACTTTTTTGTACTCAGGCCTGTGGACCTCTTGTAATTCTTTATTAACGTATACCGTATATACATGTAATCGCGTTAATTTAATTAATTTAACCGAAACTTGAATGAAATATAATTATCAGAGAATAACAGGAATATTTACTGTCCGCCGTACGTAGTTGCGCACACATAACGCCCCGTGCTGGTGGTGTAGCAGGAACTAGAACGGCAATCTGAAAAAAGTGTTCAAATTGGAATCAGTCTTAAATACAATAATGTATATCCTTTCGTAGACCGTCAACACTCGTGAGACAAGTTATGTGTAGGTGAGACAAGTTATGTGTAGATGAGACAAGTTATGTATAGGTAAACGAGAATTTGAAACGCTCTTACGAGTACAAAATGATTCAAAAGAGATAACGAAGATCTCGATCTTTAACTGAATGAACCGTATTAATTTCGCAAGAATTTCATTAGCTGCAGCAGATCTGTATCTTTCGGGGTGGGTGGGTATTGGAACAGGTCTGCCCAAATATTTTCCCAGAAAGCTACAGATTCACCCAAAACTACCCGTAAACCATTTCGTAGTTCTAGCACGTATAAGGATGGTAGTGACTGGGGTATTACCAGACTGTATACATACTGTACCAGATAGTAAATAGGACAGTATACAAATCTAATATACATCATACTATCGCCAGGTTCAGTTAACCCTATTCGATCTAATCAGGGTTTATCAGGGGCGGATCCAGGAATTGCGGTTACGGGGGATGCCACTTTATGAGTCAGGGGGTATGTGGGGCCCCCGGAAGCTCCTGGATTTTACAGATTTTACATGGCTTGAAATATGTCTCTTATTTATTCATTTTTACTATTTTCTATCATTTTTCATAAGGTGGAATTAATAAAAATGACACAAATTTTAAGGGGTTCTGGAAAAAAATTAAGTTCTCCCAATAAAGTAATTCAAGAAATCAAAATATTTTGTCATTTATTTCTCCGGGAGTGGAAGAAATTATTGCTTCCTATATCGTTGAGAACATTTTTCTAAACAAGATATCACGATTGACCTTAAATCTGAAAATTTTAAGGGGGGGGGGGGGGGTGCGCCCCCTTAAATACGCCACTGTTTAGGGGGGGGGGGGGTGCGAGTGAAAGTATTTGAGAGTCTCTTACTTGCAATGATATAGATACTTTCTGGCTCAACTTCTTACATGTGCACGAATTAAGGCGTCACAGTACGACACATCAATTAGTATTAATTAATCGCACCTATCTAACAAGATTAAGCTTTCAACTGATGGTGTATTTTACAACGTCCACAGTTTATACAATGTACAACCAAAGAGGAATTTCAAATTTTACCTGAAATTAGGACGAAGAAAGTACCCCATTTTAAAATCCAATACACCATGCTAGAAGTATCCATTTGAAATTGGGGGGATTGTTTCAGTACTAAATCATCATGCGTGTCATCGTGATCTTTGGTGTTAGATGATTTAATTGGGACGTCGAGAAACACGCAATTTAAAGCTATCAAAGACATTGTGTGATTTGTAAAGAATTCGTTAGAACAAAGCACCGCTTCGTTTGACAAGATGGTAAAAAATGGTTAATGTTGATAGTATCTATATAAACACATGTACACCGTAATGACGATCAATCTATGAAGGCGGATCTCATTTTTTCCTCACTGAAACATTTCCCCATTCATATAAGGTGGTACTAAACAGATACATAATTTTTTTCTTCAAGTTCAGTTTGAAAAAAAAAAAACCCAACCTTGATATTTTGTTCTAAGGAACAATACTTCTTACTGTGAGGGTGTTGCACCGAAGCGGGAATTTTCCCTAATCGGTGCTCCGTGCCAGCACTCGTGACGTAGAATGACCTTCATTCATATTTATACTCATTGCGTATTTGCCATGTATTTAAATACCTGAAGGATTCCCCAGTACGAGGGACAAGCCGAATACATTTTCTGTGTCAATACATTATACATGTAGTCTAAAGATAATTTTTGAAATCGTAAAAATTAAATTGTCTTCTTTTTTTTCTGAGTATCAGATACAATGTATACGGAGTGTATCAAATATTTAATATTCTATACTACTACAGTCCAAAAGCTCTTATACTCGTATGTATTATTTTCTACAACCAACAATGGGCAACTGTACATGACTCTGGCCACAAAACAAAATATGGGAAGTTTAATACGCATTTATAAAGTTCAACATTATTCGAAGTACATGCACCTGTAAAAATTGATTCAATATAGCAATTTACTACTGGAATATATAAACTGAAACTGTTTAACGGTTATTTACCTTGTTTGGCCTTAAAGTTTTTCTTCCAAAGCTTTGCAAAGTTCACAACGGCTTTTTCGTAAAAGGCACCATGCCGTTGTCAACAACTTTCATTCAGAAAAACATACAAGTTCTCGTTAGCAGCCTTGACTATTGAAACACGGGTATTGCATGCCGTATTCGGCGTGTTTGTTGCGAGTCCTGTATACCCAACAACCATGGGGAAGGTTCACTCTAGAGGGAAGCTTCCGGGGGGGGGGGGGGGGGGGTCTCATTATGGGTGAAGGCTCACTCTACAACACCGGTCCATAATCAATTAATCAGGAGCGTAACTTCATTAGGCTCGAGTAGGTACGTGCCTACACATGTTTTTCCTTCTCAAACGCATTTGTGTCCATAAATGTTTGCAAACAAATATATTCATATATATTTCTAGTTTTTAAAATCGAATATAAAATTATTATTCCGTCGGGCCTTTTCTTTTCACAATGTATTCTACATGGTATAAATAATGGTTAAATATTTTTTATAAACTTATGGTGATCACAATGACTAACTCAACTTAAAGACCCCAAAAAAACACCGTACGGTTGCTCCACGGATGACTGAATGTGGGCGGAGCTTATCCATGGTCAATGTTATTTACCTGGAATTTACCTGGCCAAGAGATCAGTTGTTGTGTATATTTTTATGATATACACGGAAATTTCTCAGGTTATTACAAATTATGCTTAGTGTCTTCATTTGTGCAAAAAAAAAAAATAATAATTAAAATTTCTACCTACATGCATACCGCATTTCTATTTCCCGTAAACCTTCAAACTTTGTCATATTTATGTATTGCAAATGACAGGTTTAGCCCATTTCTAAACCTTTGCTTTTTAAAACTTCTAATTAAATTGTTATATATCGTATATAAATAATTTCCTAAATATAATATTACCCGACGTGTCCTGGGAGTTCGCAGTGTCGTGGGTATAGTAGGTAAAATATCCATGTTTCGAGAGAATGAATAAATCCAAGTAGATCTGTGTACATGTACAACCAAATGAAGAATGGTCAAGATACCCCTCAATATGGGCCGTCTGTAGGGTTTCTGTAGCTGTAGTGTTTGCGTAATGGTTTTATCCCAAACAGAAGCTGACACGAAGTCTACCCCCCTCCTCTCTCTCTCTCTTTAGGGTTTCTGTGGACGTAGTGTTTGTGTAACGATGGCATCCCAAATAAAAAATCTTGGAAAATTTGTACAATGCATTTACATAATGTCTATTGTAATTATTTTGATGCTTAGAGTAGTGCAAATGAGTCTTCAATATTTCAATAATTTCTCGGGAATGACCTTCCGACCTCCACCCCTCCACAACGAAATATGTATTTCAATCAAAGAAGCGCAGGAAAATCAATGAGGTCTGATAATGGTAACAAAGGTAAGACTTATTAAGGACGAAAACACGCGGTGATTAGGGACACAGACCCACTTATTAAGGACGTAAACACGCGGTGATTAGGGACACAGACCCACTTATTAAGGACGTAAACACAGGGACAGACAGACGCCCAGACGCCCGTTTCACACCTTTTCTCTATTTATGACTACATGTGTGATACTTGTTGACTCGTATGACGTCATGTTCGATCGTCGCAAGTATTGTTGTCCGTAACTAATACTATTTTGGCGTTATTACAAAATAATTGAATTATTTCTTCATTCATGATGCTTTTCCACTAGAAACATAATAAAGACTTTTAGTTTCTATTCATTTCCCAAATGAGTGTAAATTTACAATTTCAATTACCGAACTATTTTCCAAGAGATAATACTAATGTACAGATTCAATTGTTCAATATTTGCATCATAATTCGACGTAACCCACCTCCATATATATTATATACTGTTACATATAAAAAAAAAACCAAAAAAAAAAAACCCCCACTGTTTTATTTGTTTTTCAATTATTACCTTATACAACTTCTCAACATCAAGTTTTAGAAAAATTTTAAACTTACTATCTAACTGAATTACTCACAATTTTAATCTTGTTTCAAACTAAACAAAATCGTACAAATAAAATTAAAAAAAAAACTAAACCATATGTTCATTTCTGTACAGCTAAGGATAGGCCGCAGGGATTTTTTTTTTTTTTTTTTTTACATTTTGAATCCAAGAGTCAGGGCCTTCAAGTTTGGGAAGTTTCATTGATTGATATTTGATTAGAAAATTCGTTTCACACAAATGAATAAGAAAAGCAGGCAAAAAATTAACCATTTGAAAATTCATCATCAATGTAGCTTTTTAAAATTCCCGGTCTTTGACATACAGAAAACTTGTTACGTTTTGCAGCTTGGATGACCCCTAATGACATAGTCACATCAACGCATCCATCATTTGTTAATTTTCTTTGGCATCATTTTGGGAAAAACACCTGCTTTACAGCACTGGGAATGGGGCCGAATTTCGGCCCTCTAAAGACCCTAAAGGGCGATAACTCTAAATTGAAAACTGACGCAAACATCAGCTATGTGGATTTGACGGGTTAGGGGAATTTCATTGCAAAATTAAAAATGGGAGAAAAATCCCGAGAACTTGGATATTTGAAAAAAGTTGACTTACAAATTTATGACGGTGAGATAGAAGAACCCTTCTCTGATACTGGTGACGTAGGCGCGTCTTTCATGTATAAAAAAAAACTGATTGAAGAAATGGAAGGAAAAAGATTGAGAGAAGAAAATTCTTAAAACACTATATGATTGAGGACCCAAAGAGATTTTAAAAAAAATACAGAAGAAATCAAATATCTGCAAGACAGCCAACATTTCAACTCTATTAAACGGAATACAAAATGGGGTGTGGAAATAATTCAAGGTATGCTTAGAGCGACGCTGGGTAGAATTAGGCCATATTGTGTAAATAAGTCCAATGGCGTCGGCATAGGAGTGACGGTCGCCAGCCTAATAATTTTGCAAAAATAAAATTGATAAAAAAAAACCCCGAAATTTGAGAAAATTTGTAACGGCGCTATCTGCTCATTGGAGCGGCGAGTATTGTGGTAATCGGAAAGAGGGCTCAGTGCGTAGTTATTCAAAGGAATGCACAAATTATCCAAAACTGACGATGAGCAAAACTTTGTCCAATATAGTCTCGGCTAATAATAATGATAATCTGTTCAGTGAGAGTGAGAAATTGAATAAATGTGTCAGGAACTCACTCTTTGAATCTGTCTACGTTCAAATAACAGACGGAAAGCGTTTCTTAAGCCCCAAATTCGAGGCTGATCGACAATTCTATTTTTTAATATACGCATGTCCTAAACTGTGTACCTTGCAGTAAAGCAGAGAAAACTGCAATTGCTGTTGATTTCTGCTGGCGGCCGACATGCGTGTAAATTACTCCACGAATCTGCAGCTTTTTCTATTTCGACTCTGTTGTTAATACATTTCACGGAAAACTGACAGTTTTTAATTTGCAATTGAATTACAGGTATTAAACATATAAATTGTTTTCTTCATGGAGAAACGAATGTAAAAAGCGAATTGCAAACTTTTTTAAAACAAAGTTTGCGATTCGGTTTTTATATTCATTTCTCCATGAACAAAATTTATCTATTCAATCCTATAATGATTTTACACACAACAGACATTTCCATTTGAAGGATACAAAATATACCCGGTTTAGGATTGTAGAGCATTTTTTGTTTTTAATTTATAAAGCATTATCCCGATCATCCTGTTTTCCGAGTGATGGGTGTGATATTGTACGTGTTGGTTTCGGAGGATCGTTGGTTTCGCTGACTATATATAAACCTCCACAATACAATAACAAGCAATATATGGTGATTTTTATTCAATAAATCACTGGAAGAAAGTTTTTTTTTTTTGTTTTTTTTTTTTTGTTTCTGCTGTATTTCACTATTTCAAGAAAACCTAAAATATTCAGGAAATAAAACTCGAACACGTAATGTAGAGTAATCTCGCATGCGCGAGTGCAACAGAAGTTTAATTATAATATACACATGTACATAGACATCTGGAGGTTCATTATTCCACTCAACTCATTCTACAATAGAAAACAAAATATGTTAACAACATGTACATTGATATACAAAATCATGCATAACGTATTTCATGGCATTCTCTCACCAGAGAGCACATTACGCAATCTTCTCCTAGACGTTAAAATACGGGTAATTTACATGTTCTTTATCTGTACACAGGTGAGCGATTTATTGTAAATGTCTGTCAGGTAAATATAGCTTGCTCCCTCTGGTGAGATAACGTTTCCATACCCCTACAAACAATTACATGTACTGGTGTGAGTTTTTTGTGTGCTCAAAGGCAGAGAAACGTTGAATTTCATTAAATAAGCACATATCATTTTTTTCACAGTGGGGGGGGGGGGGGGGGGGGGGGGGGGGGGGGGGAAACAGCCGGAGGAGACATAGTAATTTTTTCTTAAATCCCCGCCTGCCAAATCCTTAATTGAATCATCTACTAAAACGGCCTAAACATTAAATGGGGGAGAGGGGGAGTCATCTTTTGATACATGAATTCAATTCAAAGCTTTAACTACTAAATATATATAATGTACTATTAAGAATAGTTTGAAGGGGATAAATTTAACATTAGCATAAGAAGCTGTCAGTCTGATTAAAACCATCCCCCCTTCTCCTGACGATAGGAGAAAGGGGGGGGGGGGGGGGCTGGTTTTAATCAGACTGAGAATCTGTCAAACACTGAACTTTTATTCTTGTCCATTAATATGTTTATAAATATATGCATGTTTTATTTTTGATGCTTTGAAGTAAAATATACATAAAAAAGTTAATATCGTGATTTACCGTGCATGGGTAAAATATTTCACAAATCTAGTTAATGGCCCTTAACAAAGCGCCCTGTAATATGGAACTAAAAGCTACAGGTCTTCAGATATGACGATGATGGGCGTTGTCAAAATAAAGAACCCTCACTGTTACGATTCAAAACGAGGCCCCACTGAATGACAACCCCCCTCCCCTTCCCAGTGTCGTCAAGTAGACCTTGCAAATTTTTCTTTTGTACCTTAAACGCAATATTATTTGTGTGCACGGGGCGGAATTTCAATAAGTATAATCAAAGAAAGCAGTTATTCTGATTGCATTTTATTTTTTATGAAAGGAAATTCTATCTTCTGACGGAAATGTTGACACAGCTACCCAACGTGATTCAGGTCAAAACAAGTTTTAAAACTATTTACACAATCGATAACACGAAGATAGTGTATACAGGCTGACACGCCGCACAGGTATTTAATTCTCAGGACTAGACGGAAGGTCGAAAGAACAGGGAGGCCATGTTGGATTTTAAGGTGAGACAGAATTATATATACGCATTCTGACATTGTAGTGTTAATAGTATCGATATTTCTGTGATTAATGAGATAGATCTGATCACTTAACCTGTGATCAACGGAATCGATCTGCTCACTTCGTTACTAATTTCATAAAATTTCGATATCTTTTCATGTCTCTAAGATTCTTTTTTTTATTGACAGTAAAATACTCGTGTGATCCCGCCATCAGAAATGCATCCCCGGCGCAGTGCTCAGGAAGTCCTACTGTGTGACCTCTGTGAAACTGTCCCCCTACAGAGTCATTGTGAACTTTGTAATACAAACTTATGCAAGGCCTGTGTTGGAGAGCACCTCTCAGACTCGTCTAAAAGACACAATGTCGTGCCCTTTTTACAGAGAAAGGCTACCCCTAACTACCCAAAATGTCCGAAACACACCGATAAACACTGCGAGCTTCACTGTGAGGAATGCAACATTCCTGTCTGTTCTACCTGCGTCTCCTCAGGTAAACACAAAGGTCACGATATGTCAGATATTCTGGAAAAACTCGGCGCTAAAACAGAAAGTTTACAAAAAGATCTAGAAGAACTCGAGACAAGAATTTACCCGCGATATGAAGAAATGGCCTCCAATGTGCAAACTGAGAAAGCCGAGTTAGAAACAAATTACGGGAAACTGACCACAGTCGCTGACCAACAAGGAGAAATCTTACACCGGGAGATTACCGCCATTGTCAACCGACGGAAATCCGCCATTGCGGAGATGAAAACTAAACATCTGGACGCACTAAATAAAAATACAGAAGAAATCACACAGAAAATGGCGGAACTCAAACAGATCATGTCCGACTTGAAATCAATCCTAAAATCAAATGACGTCTCCTTAACCTCTACTTACAAATCTAGGAATTCCGAATTTAGAACATTACCGCCTAAAGTCCGAGTCACATTACCGAGTTTCTCTCCTCAGAAAATAAACAAAGATCAGTTCAATGAAATGTTTGGTTCTCTGCCGCCATTATCCATTAACACAGAACATGGCGACACAATGAAGTCAGCAGAAGCTGTATCGTCTCCTCCAGTCAAACCACTGCTTGATGAGCCGCGCGTCACCGCCACCATAGACACTGGGTATAGAGAACTATACAGTGTTAGCTGTCTGAGTGAAGATCAAGTCTGGACACGCGGGATAAACAACACCATGAAACTGCTCAACCTCCAGAGTAAACTACTGACATCAATACAAACCAAGTCAGGGTACACACCAGAGGACATAGCAGTGACACGGGACGGAGATCTTGTTTATACTGACCCTAGTAATAACACCGTGAACTTAATTAAGAATAAACAGATACAGACCGTGATCACACTACAGGGGTGGAGACCTCGCTATGTCTGCTGTACCGCGGGTAACGATCTCCTGGTTACCATGGACAGTGATGATCTCAAACAATCCAAAGTCGTGCGTTACTCCGGCTCCACAGAGAAACAAAGCATTCAGTTTGATGATCAGGGTCGTCCTCTCTTCTCATCTGGTGATTACAATAAATACCTCAGTGAGAACAAGAACCTGGATATCTGTGTGGCTGACTGGAGAGCTAGTGCAGTAGTGGTGGTCAATCAGTCAGGAAAACTCCGATTTAGATACACTGGTCATCCCTCTAATACCAAGCAATCATTTACTCCAGTCGGCATCACTACAGACAGCCAGAGTCACATCCTGACAGCAGACTGTTGGAATCACCGTATCCACATCCTAGATCAGGAAGGACAGTTCCTCCGTTACATTCACTGTGATTTACTCGGTCCATACGGTTTATGTGTGGACATCAGAGACAACCTCTTTGTGGCTGAGTGTGACACTGCTAAAGTGAAGAAAATCCAATATCTATAAACACAGTGTTAATTAAACAGCTAAACACTGTTAATTACACAGCTCTACACACAGCGTTAATTACATGTCCAACCACAGAGTAACTTACAGCACTGTGTTAATTACATCTGCTTGTTAATTACAGCCCTGTGTTAATTACAGTACCGTGTTAATTACATCTGCTTGTTAATTACATCCCCGTGTTAATTACATTAGTCCTCTGTTTGTGATGTGTAACATGTACTTGTGTTTGTGAGTTTAACATTATTTTGTTTGTGAATTAATTCAATATGTGTTTGATTTTACAATGTATATATTAGATAAACATGATACAGAGTTCAGTCTTACATTATTACTGAGTACTTACTTAGATTTGTAGTACTGTAACAGAGAGTGACCCCAAACGTCCAGTCTTCATCACAGATCTTCAGATTCAAGGTCACAGTCTTCTGTTTACCATCAATAATGTCACACCACTTATCTAAATCTCCACCGTCCTACAAAATAAACAAAGTGTAATCATATCAAACTGAATTGTCAAGGATAGTCTGTGATATATTTACATATATGTCAATGTAATGGGAAGGAAAAGAATATATGGCTGAACCGGTGTCACGCCGAGAATCGAATCCAAGGCCTTCGTTCCCACGATACGACAGGACCAGGAATCAAACCCTGTATTACTAGTCAGGTGCTCTAACCACTGAGCTATCCAGATTGATATCAATGGTTTGACTGGACTGGGAATCAAACCCGAGACCCCTGTATTACTAGTCAGGTGCTCTAACCATTGAACTATCCAGATTGATATCAGTGGTTTTACTCGACCGGGAATCAAACCCGAGACCCCTGTATTACATATGTAATAGTCAGGTGCTCTAACCACTGAGTTATCCAGGCTGATATCCACAGTACAAAGGGAACTTTTCCAATTAGAATTTGTCTGCTGTTATTAACTTTTCGCATTATGATCTTCTCTGGGAATTCAAGTTTGTTCAAATGAAGGATCAAAGGGGAAATAATCAAGAAAAGGCAAAAATACGGTGGGGTCATTTAAAAATCTTCTCAAGAACCACTGGGCCAGAAAAACTGAGATTGATGTAAAAGTTTCCTGATATAGTATAGATACAAGTTTGTTAGAACCATGGCCTGCCTGGGGTGCGGTAGGACGTCATCAGGAGATCAAAGTTTTACATGGATATAGAGAGGAAAAATCTTCACAAGACTAGAAGGTCATAATTAACCACATCAATATGCAAGCATGCCCTGGTAGTGCAGATTCAAGTTTGTTCAAGATGTTGTCCTCGGAGAAGGGGGGGGGGGGGGGGGGGGGGGGGAGCGCAATAATGGACACAAGTTTTATACAGGGATATATAGAGAAACGTTTTTGAAATTCTTCATCTCAATAACAGCAGGATCATGTTAATATGCAAACACATTCAGATAGTGCAGGTAATTCTTCATCTCAACAACAGCAGGTTCATGTTAATATGCAAACACGTTCAGATAGTGCAGGTAATTCACTTAAACAAATCATTTTCAAGTGTAGCAGGTGTGCGGATTTAAGTGTTTATTCTCTTGCGACTATATCCATGGAGGGGGGCATATTGTCCTGTCCTGTATGTCTGCCCCCTACTTTATTGCTACATGTGTACTAACTTTTGAATTGTGGGTCATATGGCTCTCATATTTCATATATCGGTATTCTATACAACAAAACCTTCCTGATAGTTTTTAACCCTGTGACTTAACTGTAATTAGAGTTTGAATTTTTATTCAGTATCTCCTGAACTATTTAAAGTACAGCCTTTGGATTTTGTAGATAGATTCCTTATGACAGAACCTTACATCTTACACCATTTTCTTTGACTTTGCAGTCTTGACCTTAAAGTTTGACTGATCTTTCAAAACTTTAGCTGAAACTTGAACCTTGCTGCTCATCATTTTTGAATTGTGAATGATAGGTCTTTCATTTTTCATATCTGCTTCTTGTGACAAAACCTTTTTACGCATCAAAGTTTTTAAACTTGTGACCTTGGAGTTTGACCAACTTTTAAGAAAACCTCATCAGGATCATATCTTTGGAACTATTTAAGCTGGTGTTTTCATATTTTGTATATAAAATACCTTATGACAAGACCCTTTGATAAGATGATATTGTGACAAGGCCGTTCCTTTCCTACCTTGTCAAAATAAATGACAAGGCCTTTCCTTTCCTACCAATCCTGTGGGGATCAGGGTTAGAATAGGTCCTCAGTACCCCTTGCTTGTCGTAGAAGGCGACTAAATGGGGCGGTCCTTCGGATGAGACTGCAAGACTGCAAAAACCAAGGTCCCCTGTCACAGCAGGTGTGACACGACAAAGACCCCTCCTTGCTCAAAGGCCAAACGCACCAAGCACAGGCCTAAATTCTGCAGCCCTTCACCGGCAGTGGTGACATCTCCATACAAGTGAAATATTCTCAAGAGGGACGTTAAACAATATTCAATCAATCCTTTCCTACCAAAGTTGTTGACCTTGTAACCTTAACCTTGATCTTAACCTACTTGTAGAAAAACTTATCCTAGGCAATATTTCATTAAATATTTAGGTAGGTCTTTCATACTTTGTATATAGATTCTTGATGGCAAAACCTTTCATCTCATACCATGACCTTTGACCTTGCATCAAGGTTATGTAGTGCTCATTTTGGGATCACAATATGGGGTGAATTTTTGTTTACATTGGAATAAAGATTGAAAACAAATCTTTTTCAAGATCCCAACAGCAGAATAAGAGGGTTCACCTTGATTCAGGTGAGCATTGTTGCCTATGAGGCTCTTGTATTTGTGACTGCTG